>NC_042625.1:62321969-62623366 GCF_901001135.1 Rhinatrema bivittatum | reverse complement strand
TTTCTCCTTGACCTAACTCTGCCCAGGGATCACCCCCACTTCAATGTGGGTAGAAGTACATGCCTATCGAATGGGCAATTTTTAGAAAAGCGATTTACAGCAGAAATCCCTATAAAAATCATCCTCTAATCAGGCAGAGATATGGCTAAGAGAAGGTGAAATTTTAGAATGCAGTTTTATGCATATCCCAGATAATCCTTCTAAATCCCCCCATCAAAGAGTTATAATAGAAAGCCACATACCAGAGGAAGTTATAACAGGGAACCTTGAATCCCGTAGTTGGAACAGAATGTCCTAACGGCTTAAGAATTGGATTAGGGATTTAGAGTTCCGTTTTGAGAAGGATCTAGCCAACTAAGTTCAGCAGTTAGTGGCTAGCCCTGACAATTTGAAAATGTACCCCTGCAAAGCAGCTAAATACAGGCTCCTATTTTCATTAGGTGGCTTTACTTAGTCACTTTTAAAGAAGGTGGTTCAGAAGCTTGACTGGGGTGGAGGAAACATTTAGCCAGCCATAATGAATTTTCAATGTTAGCCAACTAGACACCTGATTTACTAAGCATTTTTCCCATAGGTCCTAAGTTTGGCCACCTGTGTCTCTGTGCAGGACTAGAAGGCATAACTATAGCCAACTAACTTTAGGAGGATAACTACAGCCAGTTAACTTTAGGTGAATTTCCAACTGCAAACTAGCCAGCTGAGTGATTACTAAAAATTTGCCCCCCACAGTAAAGACTTAGAACAAAGTTATAATACTTCTTTACCCTGAGGGGTTGTAATAGAGCATTATGCTGAATAGAATTGCTACAAAATAAAACTAAAATGATCACTTGTGCCATTCAGCACCGTTTATTCTGACCCCATCTGCCAGAAGGTGGCCGATAATCTTGGTTTTAGTTTATGAAAGAGCTCCCACGTGCTCACAACCTCTTCACAGTTTACACTGACATAATAAAGGGAAGGATGAAAATAGGATTTTGTGGGAAGGAAAATAGGCATTTTTCTTCAACAACAGTGTGAGTCACAGCTCTGAAATTTGCACTAAATACTAGCTGAGAAGCCCAGGCTTACATGCTGAAGCTGACAGATGATGCAAAGCTTGCCCTTCAAGGCACAGACTCATCCATATCTCAGGTTAAAAGAAATATTGCATTTCCAAGCGCAGAGAGACATATTTGAAAGATAAAGAAAGAAGAAGGAAATATTTGACTGCTGTTAATAAAAAAAAAAAAAAGAAAGAAATAGTTTCAAAGCACATTAAAGCTCATAATCTTCAAAGAAATGAAGGCACGCCAGCTGTCCATGTTACATAAACTCAAAGGGGGAATCAGTCACCACCCTTAAGTGACGTGAAAAGGCGACTTTATTCCCAACAGCAGTCTGAGAAAAATGCAGGTGAGGAGAAACATGAAATCTGAGGTTTTGTGTGGGCCTGACGAAAGCTGTATACACAAGCAACACTGTAAATAGGGACGTGACAGCATAATCAAAGAGTCAGCCTGGTGGAAGCTCCTGTGATGATATAACCCCTTCTCCACTTATCCAGCTTGCTCATTTGTATTTGTCATATTTAAAGTCTATGTTTCTGCTAGGCGCATGTGTACTACAGACCACCAATTTACTGTATGCTTGGCTTTGCCAGACATCCATATACAGGCCATCAGCCCACCACCTACAGTGCTAGAGTGCTGTATAACACGAGCTCCAGCTCACAGCATGCTACTGCTAACTTGTGTAATATAGAGGGCAATTCGGTGTGTGTAATGCCAGACTCCTATGCCATAAAAGAGTGTTATTTTCAGGGTCGATGCCGATTAAAATGGATCACCTCTTATCAACGGTCTTTCCCTAAATTACATTATCTGACCTCTTAATTCATGATAAATGGGTCCCTTTCAATAGGTACTCATTTCTGGGGAACCAAGCAAGTCTTCTCAGTGCTATCCCTGGTTATTTCACCAACTTCTATTTGAATTCAGTGGAAAGGAGTGAACAGGTCTAGTGCCATCTTTGCCACATCAGCCTTCACTGGCAAAATTTATATTGCAAAAATTCTCCTGTCAAAAGACTGCAGGCAGCTTATATCTTTATTAGATTTATTATTATTAGCATTTTCCCACAGGCTGGGTCTCGTGACCTCTACTTATGAAGTTCCCCTTTTCATCCATTCAGATATTGAACTTCTCCATTAAGACGTGCCATGGGCAATCATGAGTTCATTTCTAATAAAAATTTAGACCTAAATCTTAACTTTCTTCCTGCCATCAGTGCCTGTCTCCACAAGGCAATGATCCACATCTTCCAACACACAATTGCACACATTCAACTAGATTCAAGCTTATGACTGAATATCCGGTCTAAAACAGAATTAATTTGTATTTAACATCTATGCACCTAACAAGATTACATTGACAATTAATTTACAATATGACAATACATAAAAATAAAATGGAGTAAAATAGGATATAAATTGACTAGAGAAAAGAACTAAATTGATTACTGATGGCTCATAAGAGGTGAGGGGTTAGCAAACTGATGAAGATAGAGGAAAATGGGGCAACGGTTATACTTCAAGCATCTCTCCAAAAAAGAATCCAAAATCTCTCATGCAGATTTCTACACATGTCCTCTATTTCTCTTTGAGATATGATAACTTGTCTTGCCTGAAATGACCCCCATGCCTCCTTCCCATGATTCCCTGGGTCCTAATTATTGTGACTGCTGATTGTGTCACAATAAACCCTACCAGTGCGTGAAGGTAATGGGTGGATTTACATTTTTTCAGCTCAAATCTAATTATTATCTAATCACAACTGGCATTTTATTCGCCATGGAAAAATCCAGATTGTGGGCCTGTTAATGAAAGAGCAGCCCAGTTGTCTTCCTCCCAAATCTGGAAAGTAAGTATAGCCTTTCCCACTTTTCTTGGTCCAGATAGGATATTGTTTTCAATGGAATTTTTCTCTCCTTTGTCTGGTACCAGTTCTGGCCCAATCTGTTTATTGAGTCAGAACTGGGTATGTGCGCAGCAGGGATCCCCATGCCTCCAAAAGAAACCCTGTGAAGCTGAAATGACTCAGAACTCTTCGTTGGTATCATGCAAGGATTCTTTACTTGGGAAACCGGGCTAGAAAACAATAGACATTATATAACAGTTACATGGCTCTGTACAGGTGATTGTGCTGGAGTATAACCAACACAATATGCAAGGAGAAATATGGAGACCCAACTGTCTAGTACAAATTACATTCCATCTAGAAGCCCTTGTAGACCCACTCATCCCACATAGTGATAACCCCTTGCTGTCTGTGCTGGAGAATGACCTTCTGCTATTGGTCCTTCAACATCTCTTCTCAGTGGCTGAAAGGTCATCCCTAGTGAGCCATCCTTTCTAGGAAGTCCCTGTGGCAATTTCTCAGGAACCCCACAACTGTGTCTGTGCTGTGTCCTCAGGGGGAGATCCTTTAATTTCTCATGCTGCTCTCCAATTCCTGATCTCACATCTAGGCAGTCTTCCATCATCTTTCTAGGTTGAGGACTCCAGTATTTCTTTGGACCTGTTCTTTGTATTAGAGTCTGCAAGCTGGTATATCCTTTATTATTTGGGTTGACCATCTAAGTGCAGGTTCCAATTTAGGCTTTGCCCCTTCTGAACTGTTCAAAGTTTCTTCCTTCTTCGCTTTAGCCAGTAGCTCCGCAGTCTTGTTTGGGTTCCCATCTGCTGTGACTTCTGGTTGTTCTGCAGCTCTACCTCGGTTTGTACCAGTGGCAATACCTGATTACCTCGATCAGCATTAGTGGTGATGTTCATAGGAACCCTATGCTCAGAGCTCATTGTGGTGACATTCAGTAAGGGTGTGTTGTTGAAGTACACACTCCTAGTTACTGTCATCTGGTCTGCCCAGGGAATAGGGAGTAGGATTCTGTATCCCCAGTTTTGTTTGCTGTATCCCAACAGCATGCCCTCTATGGCTTTATCTGCCATCTTGGAACACTTTCCATTCAGAGCATGTATGTAGGCCTTGCAGCTAAATCCCTCAGGTGACTGATTAGGTTTTTCTGCTGTACCACATTTCATTTGTGTGGTGTCTCCTCATTTGCACTTGTTGGCAGCAGGTTATGCAGATAGTTTTCAGTCAACAGTGCCTCTCCACAGAACTTGTCAGGAAGGCTGGCACCCAGCAGCATGCTCCTTGCCATCTCCATCAGTGTGCAGCTCTTGTCCTCAGCTTCATTTTTCTGATCGGGAGCATTGGGCACTGTGGTCTGATGCTCAATTCCTTGTTGCTCAAGATATGCTTGAATCACTCTGTCCATGCACTCTTCCCCATTGCCTTTATGAAAGGTTTCAGGTGTACACTGGAGCTTGTTGCTGCCACATACTCCTTGAGTTTCTGCAGTGTTCTGCTTTTTATCTCAGGAGGTAGATCTCTGTGTACCTGCAGTAATCATCAATGAAGGTCAGGAAGTATCTGTTTCCAGAAGGGTCGCGGTCTTCATTGGTCCACACTGTGGATTAGCTCCAGTGGCAGATTCGCTGTGCTGTGGCCTGCGTCTGGCAGTGGTGCATGTGTCACTTTGCCATTCAGACAGCACATAAAAGTCAGTGTGTGGATGTGCATGTGGATATCTTTAAACCATCGTCATCTGTTTATTCAGCAAGGCATTTATTGCAACTGGGCATCTGTGCCTCAGGTGCCTGTGCCAAGTGTGTATGCAGTTCTGGTGCGGGGGTTGGGTAGCTGCTTCAGCTTCCTCATTGGTGTAAATGAGTTTGTACGGGCTGTCTGTCACCTGCAGTCTCTTGTGCCACTAACCTTGTCCCCTTCTTAGCCGTGCATGTTTTTGTGCAAAAGAGGACAGTGAAGCCCTTATTTGACAGGCATTTCACTGACAATAGCCTGCACTTCAGGTCTGGTACAAACCGCCCATCTTTCCTGAGCATTCTGTGCTTGGGCTCTGACTGCCCTCCCCCATCCCCCCTCCCCCAGCTATCTCTGCCTGTCCCAGGCTGTGCTTACCTACAGGCTTTAGCCCCTGCTGTGTTAGAAATTTGTGTTCTTCCTGGCAGTGTTTGGTGTAGAAGAAGTAAATTGCCAGACCCCTTTTGATTGAAGGCATTTCCACTGGAGTGAGCGGGCAAGAACTCCTGGATGTGACTGAGAAAGAACCTGAGCTGGGGAATATGAAATTAATAGGGCATATAAGAACATAAGAAAATGCCATACTGGGTCAGACCAAGGGTCCATCAAGCCCAGCATCCTGTTTCCAACAGTGGCCAATCCAGGCCATAAGAACCTGGCAAGTACCCAAAAACTAAGTCTATTCCATGTAACCATTGCTAATGGCAGTGGCTATTCTCTAAGTGAACTTAATAGCAGGTAATGGACTTCTCCTCCAAGAACTTATCCAATCCTTTTTTAAACACAGCTATACTAACTGCACGAACCACATTCTCTGGCAACAAATTCCAGAGTTTAATTGTGCGTTGAGTAAAAAAGAACTTTCTCCGATTAGTTTTAAATGTGCCCCATGCTAACTTCATGGAGTGTCCCCTAGTCCTTCTACTATCCGAAAGAGTAAATAACCGATTCACATCTACCCGTTCTAGACCTCTCATGATTTTAAACACCTCTATCATATCCCCCCTCAGTCGTCTCTTCTCCAAGCTGAAAAGTCCTAACCTCTTTAGTCTTTCCTCATAGGGGAGTTGTTCCATTCCCCTTATCATTTTGGTAGCCCTTCTCTGTACCTTCTCCATCGCAATTATATCTTTTTTGAGATGTGGCGACCAGAATTGTACACAGTATTCAAGGTGCGGTCTCACCATGGAGTGATACAGAGGCATTATGACATTTTCCGTTTTATTCATCATTCCTTTTCTAATAATTCCCAACATTCTGTTTGCTTTTTTGACTGCCGCAGCACACTGAACCGACGATTTCAATGTGTTATCCACTATGACACCTAGATCTCTTTCTTGGGTTGTAGCACCTAATATGGAACCCAACATCGTGTAATTATAGCATGGGTTATTTTTCCCTATATGCATCACCTTGCACTTATCCACATTAAATTTCATCTGCCATTTGGATGCCCAATTTTCCAGTCTCACAAGGTCTTCCTGCAATTTATCACAATCTGCTTGTGATTTAACTACTCTGCACAATTTTGTGTCATCTGCAAATTTGATTATCTCACTCGTCGTATTTCTTTCCAGATCATTTATAAATATATTGAACAGTAAGGTTCCCAACACAGAACCCTGAGGTACTCCACTGTCCACTCCCTTCCACTGAGAAAATTGCCCATTTAATCCTACTCTCTGTTTCCTGTCTTTTAGCCAGTTTGCAATCCACGAAAGGACATCGCCACCTATCCCATGACTTTTTACTTTTCCTAGAAGCCTCTCATGAGGAACTTTGTCAAACGCCTTCTGAAAATCCAAGTATACTATATCTACCGGTTCACCTTTATCCACATGTTTATTAACTCCTTCAAAAAAGTGAAGCAGATTTGTGAGGCAAGACTTGCCCTGGGTAAAGCCATGCTGACTTTGTTCCATTAAACCATGTCTTTCTATATGTTCTGTGATTTTGATGTTTATAACACTTTCCACTATTTTTCCTGGCACTGAAGTCAGGCTAACCGGTCTGTAGTTTCCCGGATCGCCCCTGGAGCCCTTTTTAAATATTGGGGTTACATTTGCTATCCTCCAGTCTTCAGGTACAATGGATGATTTTAATGATAAGTTACAAATTTTTACTAATAGGTCTGAAATTTCATTTTTTAGTTCCTTCAGAACTCTGGGGTGTATACCATCCGGTCCAGGTGATTTACTACTCTTCAGTTTGTCAATCAGGCCTACCACATCTTCTAGGTTCACCGTGATTTGATTCAGTCCATCTGAATCATTACCCATGAAAACCTTCTCCATTACGGGTACCTCCCCAACATCCTCTTCAGTAAACACCGAAGCAAAGAAATCATTTAATCTTTCCGCGATGGCCTTATCTTCTCTAAGTGCCCCTTTAACCCCTCGATCATCTAACGGTCCAACTGACTCCCTCACAGGCTTTCTGCTTCGGATATATTTAAAAAAGTTTTTACTGTGAGTTTTTGCCTCTACAGCCAACTTCTTTTCAAATTCTCTCTTAGCCTGTCTTATCAATGTCTTACATTTAACTTGCCAATGTTTATGCTTTATCCTATTTTCTTCTGTTGGATCCTTCTTCCAATTTTTGAATGAAGATCTTTTGGCTAAAATAGCTTCTTTCACCTCCCCTTTTAACCATGCCGGTAATCGTTTTGCCTTCTTTCCACCTTTCTTAATGTGTGGAATACATCTGGACTGTGCTTCTAGAATGGTATTTTTTAACAATGACCACGCCTCTTGGACATTTTTTACTTTTGTAGCTGCTCCTTTCAGTTTTTTTCTAACAATTTTTCTCATTTTATCAAAGTTTCCCTTTTGAAAGTTTAGCACGAGAGCCTTGGATTTGCACACTGTTCCTTTTCCCCCTCCCTTCTCTTCCCACTTCAGCAAAGCCTAACAGCACTATAACGCTGTGAGCAGGCTATAAGACTTCTGGTTATTTCCATTCATTTAGTGCCAACAGCTAGAGTCTCTCCCTGGAAAATCCGAGTTCAAGCAATCGCCCGGAGTAATTCTGATTCACCACTAGAAGGCAACACTTTATTGGAAGAGATGTCTGCTTTTTTTTTTAACTATCAAAAGGAGAACACATCCTTACCGTCGTAGCGTCAGTGCTGTTTCTTCCCCAGATGAGGGCAATTTCCAGGCTGTATGCCCTGGAATAAAGTTCACGGGTACTTTTTATCCACTGTCAGTGCACCTATTTTCCAAGCAAAAGTGCGCATGGTCCTTTTGGCTTTGAAACCTGGGCAGGAACAAAGTTACCCATGGACATTTGTACTTGCTTTTTGTCTGGAACGCTTATTCATGGAAAATACAGAAGGAAATTTGAAAAAGCCCTCTTGTACATTATTTTCCTTCCCTGAGAAATGCACCCCCAGAAATGTCGCTTCTAAAGGTGGCTAAAAGTATGGGCTCCACGTTGTTCCAGGCAGCTGCAGCTTGTTCCTTCTGGTCAAAGGCTGTCGCTGTGATGGCTGAGCTCAGCTGGGAGAGGAATTTAAAACATAGGGAGGGAAAAAATCCAGGTAGCTGCTGATGAAGGCTCACGAGGCTGTGCCCCAGTGGAGGCTGGCGCCGATTGATCTAGAATCCAAGGGGAGCAGGAGGAAATGGCTGAGTCAAAAAAAAAAATTGGAAAAATGTACACAAAATTTGCAAAGGTGTCCTTTACGCACATGCCTACAGGGAAAATTACACACATAAGTTCCGTGGCATAACAAAAATAGGCATGACTTATAACACATGACTTATAACACCCACCAATTAATACTTATGAAACTATGTTACAGTATTTTGATGGCACCTGTTTAGTTGTTATAATTTAAGACATTTTATGCAACATAGAAACATAGAAATGACGGCAGAAGAAGACCAAATGGCCCATCCAGTCTGCCCAGCAAGCTTCACACATTTTTTCTCTCATACTTATCTGTTTCTCTTAGCTCTTTGGTTCTATTTCCCTTCCACCCCCACCATTAATGTAGAGAGCAGTGATGGAGCTGCAACCAAGTGAAATATCAAGCTTGATTAGTTATGGGTAGTAACCGCCGCAACAAGCAAGCTACACCCATGCTTATTTGTTTTACCCAGACTGTGTTATTCAGCCCTTATTGGTTGTTTTTCTTCTCCCCTGCCGTTGAAGCAGGGAGCTATGCTGGATATGCGTGAAGTATCAGTTTTTCTTCTCCCCTGCCGTTGAAGCAGGATGTGCATTGAAAGTGAAGTATCAGGCTTTTTTGGTTTCGGGTAGTAACCGCCGTAACAAGCCAGCTACTCCCCGCTTTGTGAGTGCGAATCCTTTTTTCTTCTCCCCTGCTGTTGAAGCAGAGAGCTATGCTGGATATGCGTGAAGTATCAGTTTTTCTTCTCCCCTGCCGTTGAAGCAGAGAGCTATGCTAGATATGTGCCCTATTGTGAACCGTTGTGATGGCGTCTGCTTAACAACGGTATAGAAAAGATTTTAAATAAATAAATGTGTGCCAAGAACACCTTTGTGCACTTGCCTGGAAAGAAATGCAGTCCCCATGTACTCCTGCTCTGCTGCTGTACCTCAGGTCTCGATAGGGGCTGAAAACATCTCCTGCAGTCCCTGACTGGGGCCGAAGAGTCTGCTGTTTCTCTTCCTGCCAGGCTCACTGCTACCGCTGCTTCCTGAGCCTTGATTTGGGCTGAAGATGGCTCCTGCCTCCCAAGCCCTCCCTTCCTGGACCCCTAATCAGGTAAAAGACTGCTCTTCCCTCCTAGAACCTGGATCAGGGTTGGAGGCTACTCCTCTCCCCCCCACCCCCACCCCACCAGAGTCCCAATACAGGCTGAGGATGCTGCCAGCATCCTGATCCCCTTCACCCGGCCAGGAAAGATAAGTGCTAGGAATGTTTTGTGTATAAACTAAAAAAAAACACAACCCAGCATAAACAGTTGGAAATCAATAGGGACATAACATTTCTTTACAGCGTTTATTATACAGAACACCTAAAAAAAATTATGACTTGCACCAAATTAGAGCTTCAGATTGCAGTCATAGCAAAAAAACAGCTTTTAAAGTTGTTGATGGCAAACTGGGGTTTCAGAAACACAATGAGGTGTCCTGGAAGGGAGAAAGAGCCCTGACAATATTTGTTGTCTCAGCCTATATAGAATTAGGCTGTTTGTTAACTCATAATGAGATCTTTAAGCAATGAATATGAATCTCTGTCCTATTAATTCCATAATTCTTTTTCTGACTGTCTTAAATATACATCCCAATTTGAGATAATTGCAGAATGAGGTACTGCAATTGCAATGAGCTCTTGGTCACCCACTAGATGGCCCTAGATCCCTGCCCGGATAGGGAACAGCTTACTGGGAGATTCCATTCTTCTGCAGCTCCTCCCTTTGAGGCTGCCCTGTGAGTGGGTAGCTCCTCGGTCCACTCAGAGGGTGGGGGGCTAGGGACTTAGTTAGTGTTGTCTTTTGAGTGAGCTCTCAAGGAGTGAGGAGCTGTTTGTTTTTCTCCCTGGCTGAGTTAAGGCCCACTAATGTAACTTGGTGTTTTCTTTCGGAGGAGATTTCTTATCAGTGCACTCCCTGCCTGAGAGGGGCCTACCTCACTTTTGGAAGAGAGACTTTGTTAAACTT
This sequence comes from Rhinatrema bivittatum, assembly GCF_901001135.1. NCBI lineage: Eukaryota > Metazoa > Chordata > Amphibia > Gymnophiona > Rhinatrematidae > Rhinatrema > Rhinatrema bivittatum. The sequence goes on along the minus strand of NC_042625.1, from coordinate 62,613,090 downwards.
TTGACTATTTAGATGTTTTTTGTACTGGGTGAAAACACTGGACCTTTTCGTGAAGGACAAGCCCCATATTCAGAAGCCGGGGGCTGGAGACCTGTTAGTGACAGCATTCATCTCAAGGGAGAGTTGTGGACTTTTGAAGTGGTTAATCCCTTTTGGTTGGTGAAGAGGGTGTTTTCCACCTCCTCCTCACATTGGAGACAGGGCTGCAGGAGCCCTAGTTCCTGTTCTCAGTCATCGGACCTTTCCCCTCAGGAAGGTCACCTCGGGAGGTTGGGAGAGAAGAGGGAAAAAATCTTGGAGACCCACAACTGCGTCCAGCCTGTCTGTCCCTGTAGCACAGAATGACAGAAGGAGAGGGATAACAATGCACACACTGTAAGGAAAGTCACCTCACCGCCTGGGTCAAGAAGGTCTGCTTTCATCCCTGCAGAAAGAACCCACACCTTGAGGACAAGCAGAAGAGGGAAGAGAAATTGTGGAGACAGCCCCGGAGATAAATTATTTTGTATACCATCGGGAAACAGTAAATTCACCAAAAAAAGGGTTACACCATCATATGGGGTTTGAATTAAAAAAAACAAAACACCTTCTCAACTCTACTAAGAATAATTCACAGGGAAGATGTTAAGTAGGTGCATATTTAAAGGAGTAGGAAGGGCCTGCTGAGGTCAGCAGCCAAAGGTGAAATGAGCTAAGGCAGTCCTAGTAGGCTGGGATTCAATCAGGGGGACTGCGCTGAAGCAGGGACCCACCCAAGGTTAAGCAGTGTAAAAGACGAAGAGTTTATACAGTTTAAATGAAAAAATGTTTTCAAAGGGATAAAGGAAAATGAATAGGATCTGCATAGAGATAGAGCTACGGAGACAGGTGAAATGACAAAAACCAGATTCTCAGATGATTGCACAAAATGAAGGCAAGTTAAAAGAAAGCCTGCCTAGGAGAGGGGAAGAGTGGGTACGGGACCAGTGTTTACTGTTGTGTAAGAGCTAAGGGAGGATTGCCAGTCTCGGCCCGTTCATGCTCTTTAAAACCAGGCAGTCGTATTGTTATTTGATATGAGAAATTATACATTTCCTTCAAGTTACACAAGGTTATGGGGGAGGAAGGTGTTACTGTTAGCAAAGAAATGCATTTCATAAAAATGGACAACAGTGGAGACACCCAACTTAGGGCAATTAAGGAATATGGTCTTTCAGATTTCTCATTTAGAAAAATACATTGAACAAATGTATTTCAGTCATCTGGACTTTTCTGAAAATGTGGGACTTGTACTTGCAATTTCTACCGCCTTGTAGTAGAAGTTTGATAATGAACGACATCGCTCAGTGATTCCTTGGATAGTCTGCTAAAGTTACTTGTGTATTTTGATAAATGAGTAACTCTCCATGTTCAATTTGAAGGAGAGGGTGTGGGGGTTGGGAGACGGGGAGGATGGTTTGGGGAAGAATGGGTTTGTTTGTAATTAACATTTATTGTGTATAGCCTGGGCTGGGACGTGCATACCAGCTCTTGGCTCTTTTGGATTGCTTTGTTCTGCAAGTGTTTAATAAAAATAATTTTAAACAGAAAATTATGCAGTTGATTACCCCGCCTTACTGAATCTCCTGGGACTAGTTCAAAAGTAGCAAACACCTCTAAAAAAAAAAAAAAAAAAAATAGGAAAAAAAAGTAAGGAGGACTCTGGCCTAGGAAATCATAAAAGTTCACATAGACAAGAGCTGCAAGTGGAACTATGCAATGAAATGTAGTCTATTCTTTATAGAGAGGACACACAAGCAATGCATAAAATCGAAAGTGCAACAGTTACAGGGCAGGGTAGATCCCAACTGGCACTTGTGATTCTCCATCGTGAAATAGCTTTTTCTGGTTCCAGCTGCCATTCAGCAACCTGGAGACCACAGATCACATATCCAGACTTTTCTTCTGGCTGTTCTGGTTTTTATTTTCTCTCCACTCATACCCAATAGAGGTCTTATAGTGGTATCAGATGTACATTTGCCACTCTTTAAAGCCATATGGACAGTTTTATGATTATTTTCAAAAACTATTAGAAACTTGTCTTCTTAATTATTCTCCATGGGAGAACAACATCAGGATATATCTGAGAACAGCTGTAGTGTTTTGCTAAAGTGCCAAAAATAAGTAATGATCCACAGGGCTTTAACTAAATGCGTTTTGCGATAACTTGGTTTGCACCTTTGGCCATCAGCTGGAGCATTCAAAATCTGCAGAAATGTTTAGGTTTAAATATGGTGGAACTCTTTTCCTGGATATTCTGTAGACAATTTGTGGATTTTTTTCTCAGTTCCTGAGCACTGCAAGTCCTTTGGGACATCCTCCTCCTTTCTCCCCTCCTTGCCTTGACCCTGGTGCCACTTTCACAAGGAAGGGGGGGGGGGGAACTGAAAATATCTGCTCAGATGATCTGTGGGGCTCGCTGTCCACCTGTAACAATGCAAGTTAAATGCCACCAGTTGAAACTGGCAGTTAAAAAAAAAAAAGATGATTGTGAAGAAAGGAGTTTTGAAACTGCAGACTTGTTTTTCCCGTTGATAGGGCTGAATTAGCCATGCTGTAATGGGATCTGTCAATCAGGTCCGGAAGGTGGAGCTTTAACAAGCAGAGATTAGATTTTTGGTCTCTGCGGCTGCTCGTGTGTTCCCGCGCAGGAAAGTAACAGATTCTCCTCAGTCTGTTTTTTCCGCGAGCGGGATCGCACACGGGGCTGACTTCTCCTCAGCGTTTATTGTTTATTTTCTAAAGAAATGTCAAAAAAGTCGGGGTTTAAACCCTGTACCTGTGGCAAGGTAATGTCGGTCATGGATTGCCATGACCGATGTTACCGATGCCTGGGGCCAGAACACAATTAAAAAAATTGTGAATTTTGTTCCCGAATGTCCCCAAGAGCCCAAAAACAGTGGGCTTGTAGGATTCGGGAACTTTTCAGTTTTTCAGAGCCATCGGAGGTTCATTCTTCACCTGGCCCCTCGACAACAACGGCTCCAGTACAAAAACGAGCATCGTCGTGGGATCCTCAACTTTCCAGGTTTGGAGGTAAGGACTTGCCGAAACAACATAGGCCATCGAATCCAAGAGGACCGACAGAGCATCAGAGGTCGGTGCAGGAAACAACGGCACCTACAACTTACGCGTCTACAACTTACGCGCCCAAAGTACCTTCTGCGCCTAAATCTCCATCGGCGCATAAACCTTCTGTGTCCAAACCTACATCGGCACATAAGACATCGGTGCACACAGCGCCGACATCAGCGCACAAGGCGCCGAAGATGTTTGCACGCACAGCGCCAGAGCTGTCTGCGCGCTCGGCGCTGGAAACAATGGCGCCGAAGATGTCTGTGCGCACGGCGCTGAAAACTTATGCACACAAGTCAACATATGCGCATAATCTACATAAAACATCGACGCATATGGAGCCGAAGGCATTGGAGCACACAACAACAAGGAAATCGAAGCATAGTGAACTTCATAGGTCCAAACACCCATATCATTCAATACCACATGAGTTAAAACGAAGACATCAGTCTCCAGAGGTACTTCATTCCACCTCTTCAGATTCCAATTCTACAGAGGTAAAATCAAAACATATAAGATGATTGCCGTCAGGAAGTGGAATCCACACAAGATGCCATCACCATAGGTGGTCATGTCACTCACATCAAAAACCTGGGAAGACGAGGGATACATGGGAAGTGAGCCCTTCTACTTCTAGGTCATCCCACACACGAAGTGCAGGCACCTTATCTCGTAGAGACATCATACAAATCACTTCCTCTGCTGCATCTACATCCTCAAATAATTCTGTTAAGACCACAGATGGCAGGAAGGGGCAGAAGTATGAGGTGCCAAGTGCTTCCCCTCAAATTCCTCCAGTGCAACCTAAACCATGTGAGTTACCGAAACAATCTGGTCGTTCAACAATGCCTCCTCAAACAAAAGAGGCATTTTTTCAATTATCCCAATCGTTAGCAGGTTTTTACGGAACACTTCAATCATCTTTTAAGATGTCTAACGAACTATCTGTGAGTTCTCCGGAACACAATATACATACCTCTAGAGAACCGTCGGTGGAGCCTCCGGCATCCCCAATAGCAAAACATCCAATTTTACCAATTCAACAGCAAGATACACCTATCGATTCTCTGTCTCCGCAAACATCCCCATCATCATCTACCGGATTCCCATCGGATCCGCAGGAACAACAGCATGAACCGTATTCCCCTCCAGAGGACCTGACATACCCAAAATTTTTAGAAAAATTAGGCACAATATTACATCTGGAGGTACAAAAGGAGACAGATCCTAGATCAGAAACCTTTGGTCTCCTAAAGATTTTTGATGCTCCGGGAGAACCAACAGTCTTACAGAAATCTTGGGAAACACCTTTCTCTCTGTCAGTGGTTTCAAAGAAAACGGATATAAAATTTTGCATGCGAAAAACATCACCTTACTCTATGCCACAACTACCACATGCTTCAATTGTGGAAGAGTCTGCAATGCAAAGATTCAAAAAAGCAAAGTCGAATGCCTCATATCCACCAGGCAGAGACAACCGATATTTAGATGTTTGGCAGGAAAATGTACCACAACTCAATGTTGAATGCCCGCATTATGCACCATCAATTCTACATGGCACAATACCTATAAGAGTGCATACAGGCCACAAAAGGTATGCTTTCCTCGATGGCAGATCAGATACCACCGCCTCTTCATGACATGGAGGAGTGTTCTCGACACCTGCTGCGGTTGATATATGAGGAATTTGAAACATCTTCCAGAGCGTCTGCAGCAGTCATTGCAGCCCATAGGATGGCATTGTTACATTCTAGTACGATACGAGAAGATTTACACGAGAAACTAACAAACCTCCCGTGTACAGGAGATAACCTGTTCGGAGAACGATTTCAAGAGAAAGCTCTAGCAGTCCAATCCTTAATATCACAACCTCACTACTCGACCACGTGTCATTATATGGGATCTATCGTAGACAATCCTATGCCCATAGATCTTACAGGACTTATCAATCCTTTCGTACACAGGCGTATCCATCTTACCAGCGCCCTCCACCGCAACAACACAACCCAACTCAACGTAGGGGTAAGCCAAAGACAGCAGACATAACAACCAACTGCTGCAGTAAAATCAACACCATCTTTTTAATAAACCAGCCACCACCATTACATCAAGCACCACCTGGCAGAATTCATTCTTGCCTGGCAAACTGGGACAGAATAACAACCGATCAATGGGTTTTAGACATAGTACGTCATGGCTATCAACTCCAATTCACCACAAAACCCATATTACCTCACTTTTCCACTCTAAAGAGTCAAAGTTTCCAACCACAACTGGGGGAGGAAATTGCATTGCTTCGCAAACAGCAGGCCATTCGACGGATTTCCCTGAAAACCCAAAAGGCGGGATTTTATTCCCCATACTTCCTCATACCCAAAAAGTCGGGTGGCCTTCGCCCTATATTAGATCTATGGGAATTAAACAAATTCCTGACCAAAGAAAAATTCAAGATGGTATCATTGAAATCAATCCTACCTCTGATTCAACCCAATGACTGGATGTGTTCCATCGATCTAAAGGATGCTTACACACATATTCCAATTCATCCATCCTTGTGGCGATACCTGTGCTTCGGCTACAAGCATCATCACTACCAGTACAAAGTTCTTCCCTTTGGACTATCGGCTGCACCCAGGGTTTTCACCAAATGTATGGTTGTGGTGGTGGCTCATCTCAGACAACAAGGGATAACAATTTTTCCATATCTGGATGATTGGCTGATTTTTATCACCAGTTTAACAGTAAGGACTTTTATTTTGGACACTAACAAAGTGACTCCGGAGAACTGCTATTTGCACTCAACTGCACCCACATCAAGGACAAACATCCTCCCCGGGGGAAAACAAAGTAAATGTGTAAAGCAATCACCCCTGTCACATCTGGCCCTGGAAGTTTGCCTTCCCCCCCCACCTACAAAGGATCCAGCCTTGTTAGAATGAGCAGTTGTGAAACAGCCTGCCAGGGAGAGGTTCCAGCCCCAAAGAGTAATAAATAAGTTTGTGTACCCACCCATGCAGGACAGCCTCACCGGGGTGGGGGTTACATTTATGAAGAGGGAAATGTTGAAAGCCGATTTACATAGGTAAAACACTTTTTACCTGCATAAATCAGTTCTTGGAAAGTTGACCACACTCAATGAGGGTAAAAGTACCTCTTGCATTGACAAGAGTCTATTACTGTATACAATATAAAACAGCACAACCCGTTCTATAATCTCTCCTCCTCTTGGATTGAGGCCACTCTACAGATTCATACTACCTCCCATCTGTTATGTTCCTCCGTTCTGTATCTCCTCGACACTTTTGTCAACCACTTGTAACTGCTCTTTTTCTATCTTCACCCCTAATCTCTGGAACTTTCTGCCCTGAGGCATTTAAGTCCCTTTAAAAAACACACTTTTTTTGTTTATAGCTTTTGATGAAAATGTTTAAAGTTTTCTAGTAGTCAGGCTGCTGAGCGTGTATGCTATTGTCTTTTCATTTTAATTTGTTTCTATTATTATGTTTGTTTAATTGTAGCCCATCCTGGATATTTTTGTAGGGGTGGGTAGCAAATACCTTTTAAATAAATAAGGCATTTCTGAGGCCATGTTTAGGTTGAGAGAGGAAAATAACCCACATGGTTTTCATTTTCAAACTATGCGTTTTCTTTTCCTTGAAATTTTAACCTGCACAAATACCATGGGGTCTTGTATCCCCAGCAATAATCAAAGTAAAATTATGTGTATAATGTTGCCTTAATTATTAGGGCAAACCCTATAGGTAAAACTGGTATCCATGTATTTCTTCCAGTGTGGGCTATGATTATTGCCCCTATATGCAAGTAAAAAATTGTACACACATTTACCTTAATTATATGTGAATACTGTAAGTACAGTAGACACACATATATTCACGTATAATCACATATGAGGGTCTATAACAATTTTTTTTTCTATTATTAACCTTTTATTTCTTATGTTTCTCAATATTTCTACTAAAAAAAACATCCAAATAGCAGAACAATTTCTTGCTAAAGCATACAAAATTCTTCTAAAAACATTCAGCACACTATTATTTCAGAGTCTACCACTCTGGAAACTGTTATTTCACTTCCTAAAAATGTTCATAGATATTTTCCAAAAATAGATTCCATATGGTACATACGGTGGTTCCATAGATTCATACCCTGATGTTTTCACAAATGCAAGTTTCTCAATTCACATCCCAATGTTTTCACAAATGCATGTTTCTCAAAGATATTTCACAGATCTCCATACCTTCACATACCCCAACACGGAGGCCTCAATGTTTCACCACCCAAACGGCTTCATCAGGGGGAGTTTTTACATTATCTTTCTCACATAAGGAACATATTTTTTCTTATAATTCCCGCTTTATTCAATTTTTACCCTCCATTTTCTTATTCCAGGTGTGATTCAATGACTCATTACTGCTTCTTAAAAAGTTTACATCCACTGCCCTCATAGTGCCATTACTGGCTGCTTCAAAAGTTCAGAAATGAAGGCCATATATTCATAGATATATAGATACATACAGAAGATTTATCTGCGTACACCTAAGTATGCTAATATACTGAGTTCAGAATACTCGTGTTTGTATATATTGGAGAGAATATGTGCATATTATCCACACACTTATACCTGTGACAGTGCACGTGGGAGTCTATCCATAAACTATTATATAAAAATACTTGACAGATTTTCATTACATAACTGCACCACAGTAATAAATACAAGTCTAAAGGATAGCACAGGATAAAGTACTCAGTCAAAGATAAATACATCTGGCTCAGATACAATGAAATGTGCGTATTAAAACAAATGCATTTAAAATGGAAAAAAGAGAAGCGAGATTTGAAGGCATTCCTGTCAGGTATAAATACAGAGTGTGCATTTGTCCTAGCATTTCAAAAGAACGTTGAGTTGAAGTAGGGCTACCAACAAAAAAAACATTACAAGGCTCAAGCAGGTTCTGCATTCGTCGATTTCTTATTCAATCTGGCAAAAGAACATCATCTGCGCAGAGTTCTCCAGTCTTCTTGTAAAATAACTCTTCCCAGTGGAGCAAGATGTTTCTCTCATGAGCAGGCTAACCTGAATGAATGCACAGCACAAACTTCTTACGCTGTTTTAGGAGACAGAAAATGTACTAAGACAGTACACTCCAGAATGCATAGTTTCCTTCTGTCTTTCTTTATATTTGCTGTTTCACCTTTTTCTCAAGAATGACCTCAAGGAAGATTACCACCAATTTAGAGCAAACAAACTGCAACTGAAATAACTTAGTTGGAATAGCACCTGGGAATCCAGGCTATATAACTTCAAGTCCTTAATCGAAAGTACAGAGCATTAGTTTAGGGGGAATGGGATCTCTGCAGGGAAGACCTGGCTGAAAAGCCAGGCCTTTGCTTTTTTCCTGAAAGTTAAGGTAGCAAGGCTCACGTCGTAAGGGTAGTGGTTACCTTGTTCCAAAGTTTTGGTGCATAACAGCTGAAAGCACGAAGTCTAGTGTGGGAAAAATGTGGCAGAGGCCAGAGGAGAGGAAAGAAGAGCCATTTGGGAGGACGAGAGGTCTTTTGTGGGTGTGTATGAGGAGAGAAGGTGGGAGAGGGATCGGGGGCTTGCTATTCATACACGTGTAAACAAAGTAGACAGTTTTGAATGTTATCCTGCTTTCCACTGGGAACCAGTGTAGTTGGTTACTTTGGCTCCTACCAAAATTCTTGCGGCAGTACTTTGAAGGCGCTGGAGAATTTTCATACCATATTGCGTGATGCCATTAAATATAATTGCGCTATCTATACCTCAGACCTTGGCGTTATTTTTCCCATTTCTATATTCTTCCTTGGGTAGCTTCTCCCATGCTTCCATTTGACTGTGAAAAAGAGATTTTCAGCAGTATCAGCCATTTAGATGTCTTTATTCCCTTAGTTAAAAGATATTTGCATGACAGAACGATACAAGTTAAAAATAGAATGGCATTTCTCTCTTAGAAGAATCTCCTTGGAACTAGCCTAAAATGTTTTTACAATCCCAATTTTCTTGTGCCAAGAGTTACTTCCACATGAAAGAGCCCACTGAGACTTTGAGAAGTTGTTTATATGAACACAATGTTCTCATAACAAAATTTGCAAGTGGGACTGCCACTTATTTTGTTTTAATTTCTTTGAATAAACACGCTAACCCGAATACCTCTCACTTTCACTGTTCTTGGACATAAGAAATCAATCTTTTTGTATTGTCTGAGCTCTCTTGGAAACATACTCTCAGCTCCCCCCCCCCCCCCCCCCCCCCCCCCCCCCCCCCAAGAGTCATGATGTGAACAGTGAATCGGAGAGAACAAGAGTTCTGCATTCACAATGATGCCATCCAACAGTGATGGCCTGTACGCTAAAGAAGGATTGATAAAGCAACAAGGAAGGCTGTCTAACAAAGCCGTGGAGGTGACAAAATGAGAATTAGAAGCCAAAATGTCCGAACTTTGGATTTTTTATTGTGGAAATAAATATCTTTAAAAAGCCCGACTCAGGCTGAGTTTCGCCCTCTCACAATAGGGCTGTGTCAGGGGCTCAACTTCATCAAATCAGAATTCTTGATTATTCTTATAGTGTGTATAGAGAAGCATCAAATGGTCTCTGAATAATGGCGCCACACAATGTAGTGCTGTAGTTACTATTGTTGTAATTAATTGCCAGACATTAATGGTCAACTCAGACAGCACTCATTGGGTACATCGCGGGACAAATTATGTTGAAGACTGCTCCAGCTCTAGTCCACTCGTACGCTAAAGAAGCACATAGAGAAAGTTCTGTTAGCATTTAGTAAGCGTAGGGCAGGATTTTCAGTTCTCCTGCCCCTAGGCAGGATGAAGGGGTCTCCTTTCACCCATCCCTCCTCTAAAGATCGCTGCTGAAAATGCAACCTCACCAGTCAGCAGAGTCACTTCTGGTTGGAGGACGTCAATGCCCTCTATGGACCAGGCACCCTTATGCAGATGCCTACGCTGCCTACTTAGAAATCCAGCCCTGATTAAGGACACAATTTCCAGCTGAAAACGAATAAAGCTTCTCCATCTCTGATGTCCTGTAACCTCATAATTATGTATTTGTCAAATGGTGGCCTCCAGTTTCATAAATGTCAGCATCTCAGTGACATGTGTCATGTACTGGAGCCTGGTCAATAGTACAATGTGCAGTCACTTTCCAATATTGACCTCTTTCAATGTCGATGCTTGTTCTTACTGTACTTAAACACTTGTACTTGAACCAAAAATCCTAGATCAACACATATGCAGTGCTGAAGCTCCACCTTTTTAATGAGGTTCTTTCACGCATTATTCATACAGCAGCTGTGCATCAAGCAGCTATAGAAAGCTAGATGTATGAAAAGAAGTTTACAGGATAAAAGTAGCAACAGTAAATAGAATTCCTGTAGGGCCTGATTTTGAAAGCCATTTATCTGCATACAACATGGCTTTCTGTGTGCCGTGGGCTGTTATAAAACAGCCTGGGATTCAATGCACGTAAAAACCCAATTTCATGCAGACTTCTGTGTGCAAGTTGGGATTCACACACATACTTTTTTATTTTAAAAAGTACACATATAAGTTACGCTCTTTGAAGAGGACTTATAACTCTATGCAAGTGTTTATGTGCATGTACTCAGCCAATTACCGAAGAATTTGCAAAGTGAACTTATGAGTGTAAGCTCCCTTTGAAAATCTTTGGTAAAGTCTGCCTGGTCAATGTATAGTGTATACTAGACTTTACCTCTCTGCAGGCTGTTTGAACATTTTTAAGAGCATGCACGACGTTCACCCGCAGAAGTTACACCCTTGTTAGAGCAGGTGTAACTGTGGGAGGGTGCATTTCTGCACGTGCCAGGCACTTGCACTCAAATTTTCAAAGGGAACTTATGCACATAGGTTTGCTTAAAAAATCTGGTGTAAAGTTTGCATTGTGCATGGTTATAAAACTACCTTCAATGGGTTTTACACGTGTAAATGCACTTTACCCCTGTAAGTGGGCTTTTGAAAATTTCTACAGTATGCCATTGAATTGTTCATAGGATTTACCCACGTAAGTGTACTTTACATGTGCAAATCGCCTTTGAAAATTGCTATGGCAGTATGTTACATATACACCTTGAAATCTTTTTAGGTGTTACTTTTCAAAGCCATTTATGCACATAAAACCCAACGTTATGTGTGTAAATGGCTGTCCCTTTTATGATTTTAAAAAGTAAGCGCATATGTGTATGCATATAAGTTACTCCCTCTGGAAAGGAGGTGTAACTTTACATACATGAATGTGTGATTGTTCTCGCCCAATTATCGTGTATTTCCAATGTGAATTTGCAAGCCTACGTTTGCTTTGAAAATACTTTGGTTAAGAGTACGTGCAAACTTTACTGCTACATGGGACTGTTTGAAAATGACCCTGGGAGTTGCTTGCATAAAAGTGTGCCCGGAAGGGGGCTATTATAAAATGTTTTTACCTACACCACCTCCAGTGGGAGGTTGTTCCATGCATCCGCCTTCCTTTCTGTGAAGAAATATTTCCTTATGTTACTCCTGGCTCCTTTGAGCTTCCCATTGTGTGCTACTCTTACAGTTAAATTCACAAAAGAGGTTGAACGCAACCCAAGCTACAATACAAAAAAGCAAAATCAGGGCAGCATTGAAACTCCTTGCTCATCCCCAGGTCCTGCTCTTCAGGTACGTGATGAAGGGACGCACCATGCCAGGTGTGATCATGCTCCAGTGTGCCTGGCCGAGCATCTTGCTCCCTGTGAATGGATATTGCACTCTCTGGGAGGATTTTTGATTGGGAGGAGGCGAAGGTGGCAGAAAGGGGGAGTGCAGCCAGCATACTGACAGTGATTTAATACCTGCCTGAAGAGGAAAGAAAGCCAGTGAAAACTGCACGGCTTTTATAGGGATCTTCTCACGTATTTTTTTTTCAAGTGAGGATGGATGGCAGTTCCAGTCCCCCTAGGATCTTACACACACATGCACTGTCCAGCTGTTTCTCTGGCTTCCAGCTGACCGTGGAAAGAACGGCTAAAGCCTTTCACGCTGTCTCAGGGATTTAGTCCTGTGGTGGTGTCGGGGGGGAAATGCCTGCTGGAATATAGACTAACTACAGAAGGAAAATAGTTGGATTTCCATTCTAATTCTCACTATCTGGAGCTTTCAGAACTAGGAATGGGTCCTCAATCTCCCTAAAATAGTCTCAGCTCAGTCTAGATTAAAAACTCAAAGCCTAGATCATTCTAACTTATTTTCAGTTGATGGGGGAGGGGGGGGGCATCACTGTTACTGCAGGAGTGACAAATGATCTTCTGGGTCTTCCGTCATACAGAACATTACAACAGCAAAATAATATTATGCTGTTGTAATGTTCTAAAAAAGGCCCAGAAGATAATCTATCACTGGTGCTACTAGCAATGATCAGAATTTCCTCTTAAGGATGAGCCCATACAGCTGAGCAGAGGAAATCCTGGCGTCATACCTTAGTGATTTGCCCCACTCAAATTCATGACACTGGGTCAGTGTATCAGGGTGGGATTTGTCATCACTATGTCACTGAACACATAGCTGTTCCTCTTAGAAGGAATTATATCACTGATATTTTAAAACATGGGCCGACCCTATGGCTCAGACCATAGCGCTACACTCTTCTGCACAGGACAATCGTGGTTTGGATGGCCCCCCCCCCTATCTGTCAGGGCCCTGCTTAGGCCTGGATGCAAGATGGTGAACTCCGTCTCAAAGACAGAAGGCAGATGGCTGACGCTACTGGGATGACTCCTTCTTCTGGCCAATATGTGGCACTGGGGGCTGCCCAGACTTGCCATCTGAAGAGGGGGAGCAGCACAGACTTCTGAGGAAAAAGAGAAAAAGGCTTAAAGTAAAATATGCGTGTTATAACCATTAGCTGAGAACAAACATATTACACATATGAAATAATTTGCTTGCACCTATCAACAGATGGAATCGCAAAAATGAATCAATCCTGAAGAAATAATCTCCAAACAGATCAAGCATAGTTTCCAGAAGAATACATCATCAGAAGTAACTGGGTCCACAAAACTGCTGGCAGATCCTCTTGCTGCAAGCTCAGTGGGAGACGCACCTCCAGACTCAATGATATCTCCGTGTCTGGGGAGGCCGATAGCACTCCTTATTCAACTGTTATTCCCAGGTTCGCTTCTTCTGTATATCTTTTGCATTTTACTTGCTTGTTGTTTTTAGATTGGGATTTTAGAATTTTATTTTTATGGTTATTGGGTTGGATTTACTTTATTATTGCTTAATTGTTTTATATAGTTAACCGCTTTGATTCTGAGAAAAGCAGTAGTAGAGACCTAAAGGATCTCTACTAAAAGGATTATCCCATGTTAATAGGGGAACAGAGGGAGTAGCTGGTTGAGTTATAGCTCCCCCATGTGGGAGAAAGTAATGGTGATGTCCTAGCCTATAAATACCAAGGCACCACTTTAGGATGTGGATTTTGAGTTGCCCTTTGTAGAGGTAGCATGCTTTCATGCTTGACTTTTTTTTTTGGGGGGGGGAAAGGACCTTTGGGATTCTTGGAAAGAAACTTGGGTATGGAAAAGGAGAAAAGATACTTTTTGCCCTCTTAAAGCATCCAGATTTTAAATCCTTTCGCTTAGGAGGAAGAAGATTTTTCCACTCTTCTTTCCTTATTTTGGATTATATTTTGGAACGTGTTTATTTTTATCCTCTGCCTGAGTACACAATGGTCCTGGGACTCAGTGCTACTCCCTAAAAGGAGATAAGGGAGCCTCTCACCCAAAAAGAGCATTGGAGAAGAGTGTCATTTTTGCCGGTCGAGTTGCTCCACGACCAACCGCACTCACCCCAGGGCATCGAAGGCCTCTGAAGAGGCAGGCGTGCCGCTATGACGCCATCTACAATGCTGCTCCCTGGGCTCCACTAAGCATGCGTGCGGTGCGTCACCTTAAGTCCCCGAGGTGAGAAACTCGGCTGTCAGCGCTCAGCGATGACATCATGTGGCTGAGTATAAAAGACCCAGCAGTGCTCCACAGCATTGCCTCAGCAACAGGTCTCCCTGCTGAGATGCAGTACGTGTTGCTCCTGTGTTGGTTCCTGATCCTGCTTTGATTCTAGTCTGCCTTGCCCAGTCTGTCCTGCCTTGTCCAGCCTATCTTGCCTGATTCAGCCTGCTCTGTCTCTGGTCCCCCTTCATCCCAGTCCTTCTTCAGTCTGTTCAGTATTGACCTTTGCCTTGGACTTAAATCTCCCTCTTGCCTGCCACCTGCCTCTGACCTCAGCTATGCACTCTGTCTACACTCCGTTTGCCTTCTGCTCGACTTCCAGCTAGCTCCTGGTAACTGTCTCATCACAACCTGCTCAGACCTTGGCCTTGCTCTGGATTCTTTCACCCTATATGCTCTGTAGAACCCTTGCCTAAGTCTTGCTGGCCCCTGGAACCCAAAGGCTCTACTCGCAGGGAACGGGGCTGGTATAGGTGAAGCTCCAACCTAGTCTCAGTCCAGGGTGTGGTCGTCAGCTGCCAGCGTGGGCCTAGTAGACTAGGCTGCGTCAACCACGCCGCAGCACAAGGGCCCACTACCCTGACAAAGAGAAGTTGGACTTTAGAGAGGACCAGCAACACCCATCTAGTGTTAACCACTAAACTACTACCTGGATAGTGAAGAGAGGAGAGATACCAGTCAGGTATCAACAAGGACAGTGAGGAAACTGGACTGGGAAGTAAGGGGTACATTCTATTCATCTGAACAAAGATATGCCCTATGGGACTTTAAACTGTATTGTCTAAATTGGATTAGAGGAACCTGAATCCTTAAAATTGGGACAGATCTTCAAAACTGTCTTTACAATTGGCAAAGAACAGAACAATATGCACAAAGTATAGAAATGAAGAAAAGATGCATTAAGCATTACAAAGTCACAGATTTATTGAAGAAACGTGTAACCCTTAGTGGAGTGTATGAAGTCCCAAGGGCATACAATCTTATTTATATCTTCTGGGGCTGCTCCGGCTAACCATTCACTCCCATGCTGACTCTTAATCCCTGGGGGGGGGGGGGGGGGGGGCTTATGGCCCAGACTATGAAAGAAGGTCACCAGTGTGCGCGCTGTACTTTAAGTCCTTCTTAAGGGGTGAGAGGCTGTAAGAACTCAGTCAGGACCAGGTCTGGGTCTTAAAATAAAGTTTACCGATTCTTTAAGTTAAATACAGTCCATTTGTCCAAAAGTGACGAGTGAACATCTGACTGAAGTTACAGGGATTTTAAATGTGCACACCCTCCCAGCGGCTGTGCTGGGGGAATCCTTGTGGAGGGGACCCCTTCGCTTTACTTAAGATCCGACCTTTAGACATCTTCTTTCCCGTGGGCACCCAGCCTGTCCTGGTTCCTCGGGAGGGAATCCGGATGGGATCTCCTTCTCTTGCTGTTCCTTCCTTTTGTTCAGCTGTTCATTTTCCTTAGCTGTTACTTCTGGTGATTTCTCTGATGGAAAAATCAGGGGACCCAGGCTATTCCTCAGCACTGAAATCCCAGTGGGGAAGGGAGATCCTAAAACCTCCCCACCACTCTGTAGTTCCAAAAAAATGCTTCAAGTCTTAATCTGGAGAGCTTCTCTGCCCTCACTGTCTCTCACAACAGGATCATCGCTGATCCTCGTCTACCTAGGGAGTAGGTCTTTGGTCCCCTGGAGAGAGCTCCTTGCCCCAAAGGGGGCATCAGGCTTAAAAGTCTATCTTAATGTAAATTGTAAGAGGGACCCTCTGGCAGGGAGTGCACAGCGAGGTGTCTCTTCTAAAAGAAACTCCTTTGGGCAAGGCTGAGAGGCCCTACCAGAATGAGGAAAAAATACATCTTTATCCTGCAGCTGCTCTCTCTAACTGAACCCCCTCCCCACCCCCCTCTCCTCCCGAGTGTTAAAATGACACGGAGTCATCCAATCAGAATCTCCAGGTGAGAGGGACTGAAGGGTATGGATGGCTCCTATCTAACTGGCCAATACAGTAAAGTCCGGCGCGCGCACCGGCCACTCTCCTGTGTGCGCGATTCAGTATGCAAATTAGGCCCGGCGGTAAAAACAGGTAAAAGGAGGCGCTAGGGACACTAGCGCGTCCCTAGCGCCTCCTTTTGGACCGGAGCGGCGGCTGTCAGCGAGTTTGACAGCCGACGCTCAATTTTGCTGGTGTCGGTTCTCGAGCCCGCTGACAGCCAAGGGTTCGGAAACCGGACGCCAGCAAAATTGAGCGTCCGGTTTTCCACCCGCAAGCCGACTTCAAATTTTTTTTTTTTTTTTACTTTTCGTAACTTTTGGGTCCTCCGACTTAATATCGCCATGATATTAAGTCGGAGGGTGCACAGAAAAGCAGTTTTTACTGCTTTTCTGTGCCCGAAGAAATTAGCGCCTAATTTCTGAAAGTAAAATGTGCGGCTTGGCTGCACATTTTCCTTTCTGAATCATGCGGGAATACCTAATAGGTCCATCAATATGCATTTGCATGTTGTGGGCGCTATTAGGTTCGGGGGGGGAGGGGGTTGGACGCGCGTTTTCGGCCCCTTAAGGAATAAGGGGTAACGCTAGCGCGTAGAAAACGCGCATCCAATTGAGGGTTAACAGTGCGCTCCGTCGGAGCGCACTGTACTGTATTGGCCCGTAAGTGGGTTCTGAGCACACGGATACAGGGATAGTGGCATCTAATGGCCAGACCCGAAAGGGGTGCCACTCGTGTAAATGGAGTGGATTACAAAAGGATTTGTAAATAGTCATTTTCACTGTTCCCTCATTATTTTTCAGGGGAATTAAGTTGGAAACTACTTTCAGCTTTGAACCACGATTATCACTGCTGTATTCAAAGACTTTCTTAACAATGTTCAGAGCCTTGGAATAATTTCCTGGCCCCCAACAGGAAATGCTGGAACTCAGGGAAGAACTTAAGAAGTGTATGGGGAGTTTTAAGCCCTGGAAATTAAAGGTGACCCTGCGACTCCATAAAGAGGTTCTTAGTCCCTATTCTGATCTGAACACAGGCACAGAAGCTCACTGGGGGGGTCATGGGCAATGGCAGCACCCGACCCTCCCATGACTTTCCTGCACAGTGGGGTGGGGGAATAACTTTATCAAGGCTTTTAGGTTTTTTCTGCCTTCTCTGGGGCTCTTCTGTACATCAGGCCAGTCACCAGACAGCCAAAACACCACCTTGCAAATAGTTGTTCAAAATAAAAGTCTTTAATGATCTCTGATGGAAGGCAAACAGAATAAAAAACCATTGTCCAGTGCACTATAACAGTTCAGCAAGGATAGTCCATAGCAGAAGGGAAGGAACCAAAGGAGCTCACCTGGGATACTGTGAAAGACCGAGATTCTTTCTTCTGCTACTGGGCCAGCCTTGGAAGGAGATCAGTCCTTGGTTTTGCATCCCAATGCATTGCATGGGATTTTTAATCCTGCTTTTCCCATGTGTAACAAGTGTTGCCATGTCAAGAAGATCATAAAAATGTCCTTATAGAAATATAAAGACATTTCAGCAACTGTTCTGTAAAACTGGAGTCTGACCAGTTATCTGAAGACTTTTGGCCTGCACCATTTTTTAATTTTGCTGCAAAAAAAAAAAAAGATATTTAGACCCTGCCTTCTGAAGATTTATGCCTCTGCATATTCCTTTTTTAGACACTGTCAAATTTTACAGAATAAAGACCTTCATGCTTCCTGTGCGCATGCCTGCATTGCAAGCAAAGTGCATTTTGGAATCATATAGCAGGCTTATTGATAAAAATGTACCTGATATCAACAGAGATTTCATTTGTGCAATTCTGGGGCCCAGACAGAGTAATAGGAAAACCAAGATTTCAAATACCTAGAGAAAGGAATCAATTCAGCAAGTTTAGGTTGAATCACACAGGAAACTTGACCAATGGGATGGGTACATGAATGTATTTGCTGCATTCAGCATAAAATAACAATTATTATGTTAAAAGCTTTTCATGCTGTATCAGGAAGTCATGAAAGCAAAGTTTGCACAAATATTGTTGCTCACTTTTGTAAAGCTGTTGGATTGTAGTAGGGGCAACTTTCTAATGAGTTTAAAAAAAACCCCAACTCTTTTCTATCTTTTCAAGATGTGTGTTTTTTGGAGAAGTCTACTCAGTAGCAGGTAGACCAACCCCAGCCTTTTGATCATAGAGGCCAAATGGTGCAGGAAGATCCAGCTAAAATTCAATAGAGGTAGATTCTACAGAAAGCCCCTTTATTTCACTAATTCCCTTCTGCAGAGCTGGAGCCACTGTCACATTTCATTAAAGGAGCACACACACCCTCCATCTTCACATCTTAACCAGAGCTGACTGGGTAATAATATCATTCTCAGTGGGTAGTGGCTAGAGACGGCATCTCATCACTTTGGATGTTTGGACAAAAATTTGCTCTCATTAGGGCTGGGGTCCCAAAGTTGACACAAGAAGCCTTCCCTGCCTGGTAGGGGATATTCGGGCTTTGTTCTGATTTGAAGTTTCTATGCTATGCGGGGTTAAACCAAAAGAGATAATTAGTACTGCTGCTCTGCTCATTCACTGAAGAGGAATCCAATGGGAATGGAAAACAAAGACCCTTATCTTTGTGCTTCATGTGATCTTGTAAAGGAGTAGAAGAGCTATCAAATGACCCAGTTTCAGGAAGGAGACTTTAAGCTAACCCTGGGTTTTTATGATTAGGCGACAGCCACTTAAGTATTGGTAGCTTTTTAGATTATAGGAACGGAGGGGGTGCTGGTTATGAACTAAAGAGGACCTTTAACATCTATAAAATTATGACTGGAATAGAATTGGTAAATGAGGATCAATTATTTACTCTTTCAAAAATATAACAACCTGGGACACTCCATGAAGTTAGTAAGTAGCACATTTGAAACAAATCAGAGAAAATTATTTTTCACTCAATGCATTAATCTCTGGAATTCATTGCAGGAGAATGTGGTAAAGGTAGTTAGCATAGCTGGGTTTAAAAAAGGTTTGGACAAGCTCCTGGAGAAGTCAATAAAACTGTTATTAACCAGGTAGATTTGGGGAAATCATTACTTATCCCTGGGCATTAGCAGAATCTACTGTTTGGGACAGGGATGGGATATGTATTTATTTGAAATGAAAAACATGTCAAATGAGCCCATTTGGATTTTGTTTCAAACAAATCAAAGGAGTTTTTTTTCCCTCATAAACAAAAAAATTGTGAATTCTTAATTTTGGGGAAATAGTGGACACTATTAACAAATAAGGCACACTAATACTAAAACACAAGGAGCCCCTAATATTTTAATAATATAGAGAGATATATAAATAGGGGTGTGCCATATCTTGAAGTTTCAGATTTATGAAATTTCTATCATATGGTTTCCTTTTTCAAATCATTTCGTTCATTTTGTTTTAGTGCAAGCTAAATTGACAATGACATGCAACAAAATTGTGTTCACTTGCTTGTATCTTTTTGGATGACAAATGACACACAACGAAACAGGAAATATAATTGGTGTTTTCATGTTGTTCTAAAACAGCCTGTTCCTGCATATAAATATATTCTTTAAGTATGTGATTTAATTATGGTTTTGGACAGCTTTTGTTTGTCTCATGTGGATGGGAGACCAAAATACTTTACTAATTCTCCAGTCATCCAAATGCCAACCTTAAATTAATGGTGTCTGACAGGATTTCTTGAAAAAATATCACCACAGCATCTAGACTTTTCATTGGGGCCAAATCCACAGATTATATGAAGCCAATCCTGGGTCAATTACATTGGCTCTTGTTTGAAATCAGGATAAAACAGGATGAAATTGAAAATGCTCTACTTAGGCTTGTATTTATTTATAAGTGGCATTCACTCACTCGGGTAATTGCAGTCACCCATTATCACAGTGTTTTGGATTTTGTTAGCATCCCTAATTTCTTTTAACTATTTTATTCTCCTTTTCATTTATAATTTCTATCCATAAAGATTCAACATTGCATTTTGTTTCCTTCAGAACTTTTATCCTGTTTGACTCCATGCGCTCTCTAATATATGGTGCCACCCCTCCCCCAATGGGATCCATCCTATCATTTTGACAACTGAGAGAGGATAGGATAGAGGTTTATAAAATAATAAGGGGGATGGAACAGGTAAATAGCGCACATTGTATTGTAGCTTTGATAGCTACCATGAATTCAATATGTATTGGGATACATTTATTTTGTGTCACTTAACATAGACTTTAGTTCATGAGTTAATCAGAAGTCTAAATAATTTTACAAAATTGTAGTTGGCTCCAGACTGGTAAGTAAACCTTTTACAGAGTAAAGATCTAGAACTAGAGGTCATGATATGAGCCTCCAAACGAGTAGACTTAGGAGTAATATCAGAAAATATTTCTTCACCAATAAGGGGGATGGATACAAGCAATGGCCTTCCAGTGGAGGTGATTGAGGCAAAAACAATAACAATAACAATTCAAGCAAGTATTGGACAAGTACAGAAGATTTCTAAGTGAAAAGAAGGGAGGGAAATCCAGAGACCATCTGGGGTCTGTACTACTGTAGCAGGAAGTAAACTGAGCAGACAGGATGGGTCCTTATCTGCTATTATAGTCGCTCTTTCTGTGATTTTCTAATGATGAAGAGTAGCAATAAAAGTGCATATGCAAAAACCCTATCAACGAAGATAGGGGTAGATTTTATAAATTTACGCGCGTGCGTACTTTTGTTCGTGCACCAGGCACGAACAAAAGGTCGGCGTGTGCAAGGGGGTGCACATTTGTGCAACCTGCGTGCGCCAAGCCCGGCGCACGCTGCCTGTTCCCTCCAAGGCCGCTCCGAAATCGGAGCGGCCTCGGGGGGGAACTTTCCTTCCACCTCCCCTCACCTTCCCCTCCCTTCCCCTACCTAACCGACCCCCCCCCGGCCCTATCTAACCCCCCCTACCTTTGTTGGCAGATTTACGCCTGCCAGCGAGCTGCTGGCGCGCCATCACCCGACCCGGGGGCTGGTCCGGAGGCCTCGACCATGCCCCCGGGCCGGCGTCACGCCCCCGACATGCCTCCCGCCCCGCCCTGAAATTCGTGCCGCCCACCTGACATGCCCCGACACGCCCCCTTTGCAAAGCCCCGGGACTTACGTGCGTCCCGGGGCTTGCGTGTGCCGCCGAGCCTATGCAAAATAGGCTCGGCGCACGCAGGGGGGGGGGTTTGGGGTAGGTTTTCAGGGGGCACACGCGTATCCCTTTGAAAATCTACCCCAAAGTGCACAGCATCTCCAATTGGTCGGAAATTTTACGGTTGAAAGTTGGCAGTCCTAGTTCAATTGCAAGTGAGCAGGTGTGTAGAGTCTGCGGCTGATTTGAAATGGAAACTTGCAGCTAAAGGGATGCTGGGAAGCCATGAATGCAATGCATTCCTGGCAACTTAAGATTTGAGCGCTGAGCTGTGTGGATCCTATTGACCTGCGATTTGCCTTCTGAATCTGTGCAACTTTGTTATGTAGCCCCTGCAAGTGTGAACCCAGATGTACTTGTGCTGTTTGCTAAGAGATGTTCTAACAATAGTGCCCGGTTGCTGAATCTTGGACTGGAGTGGCTTGCTGGCAGGAGAATCTAAGCTATTAGACAGGAACATTCTCATGGTGTCTGGGGTTTACTAAGATGTCCCACTAGGAAGTTAAATATTATACTTCCTGTTTACCTACAGGTGTTTATATAAGGTGGAAGGGGGGTGAAAAAACTGAGCAGTGCCATTTTGAAAAATGACTGCCACCCTGGCCTGGAGCCTAGGGGTTGCTTCGGGCTCACAAGTAGGGGGGTGGGGGAGGTCATTATACTACCAGAGAGGTTTGTTTGTATAAAGTGGGGTCAGGAGGGGTGGGGTTTGTGCAGTCTACTGGACCACCAGGGCCATGGTTTTTTCAACAAAGAGAAGATCGGGGGGGGGGGGGGGGGGAGCTAGGGTGGGTGAGGGGGTCCTGGCTTCTAGGAGCCGGATTTTTCAACGAAGGAGTGGGGTTGAGGAATTGGGGACGGCGGAGGGGGTGGGACAGAGAGTCTAAGCAGATCCCTAGGGGTTTTTACAGTTCTGGGGCTGCCATCACATCACGTGTACGGGGGACTTTCATTGCCATGGTATTTTTTCCATCAGGAAAATACTGCAGGGAAAAATATCGTGGATTCACAAAACCAAAGGAATTCACCAAGCCACAGGGCTTTGTGACTCCTGCAGTATTTTACCCTATGGGAAAAGAAACACAGTTTAGGGAATGACCCCCAAAATTAGGTGCTTAGCGTTGATTTTCAGCATTAAGCACCTAACTTAGGAGTCTAAATCTAGGCAAAGGAATAGCAGGCTTTAATTTCAAACCTTAAGTTTTAGGAACCCAAATGTATTTGAATTTTCAGCTGAAAATTTACAGGCTGATATTCAAAAAAAGCTGAGCTCTAAATTTAGGCTCAAGTTAGGTCCCTAAGTTAGCCATCTATTTTCAGCTGAACTTATAGATACAGCCACTATTCAGCCACTATCCAGCAGAACAAATTAGTCAGATAAAACATATCAATAACAAGTCTAACATATCCATCTAACTAAGCTGGATGTCCAAATATCGCCATTTATCTGGCTAAGTTATCCAGGTAAGTAGCCACACCCTGGAATGCCCGTATCCTGCCCATCACTCAGCTGGATAACCATTTAGCTCAGAGACAGCATTGCACAAATCAACTCCTCTTGTTGTACCATTCATTGATTCAAATGATAGAAATTCATCAGTCATATCAAATTTGCAGTTAATTCCTCTGACTGTTTATGTAACAACCAGCCCCAAAACCTCCCCAACCCCCAAAGTTGAATGTGCCCATCTACAGTACTACGTATATATAGAGCCCTATTCATTCCTATTAAAGTCTCTCTCTCTTTGAATATTGGCCTCAAAGTGACTGGGTTTCGGAGTTCAGTTTGGTTTTATCTCTCCGACATGTCTTCTGCCGGATCTTCATTATGCAGTTCAGAAACCTCAGTAACTCAGTCCCAACGTTACATTTCTATTGGTCACCGGTAACTATTTTGGTATGAATTGCTGCTGGTTCCTGAGTCTTTACTATGCCTTATAGGCAGGGTATCTATATGACTTCTGACACCAAGGCATCACAAGACAGTGTAAGATCCCATCTCAGTCTAACGCACTGGGGAGAGTGGTCAAAGAAGAACATACTGTATTGTCAAACTGTATCTGCGGTTATCCTGTCAGGTCACTGAAATGCAAAGTAAGCCTTACAAAAATATTGTCTGTTGCCCCCAATTTTTTCTCTGTAATGTTTTCCTTCCTTTCTTTATCTGTCTGGACATCGAGCTCTCCATGTTTGTGTGTGCCCCAATGTCACTACTGAAAATCAAGTAATTAAACTAAGTTTCATCTTGTAGGACAGAGACTTGGTTTCATCTTTTTACATCTGGTGCTTAACCGGGCTGTGGGGATAGAGAACTGGAGTGAAAATTTGGCGCTCTCGCTTTTTTTATATGATTGATCATAAATGGGTATAAGAACAGAGCAATAAAATAAAACAGAAAGCAGTTCAGATGAGTCTGGCACCTAAAACAGCAGCTGTGAAAGTGGATCAGAGAAGATTATGTGCCTCAGGCTGGAAATATGAAGAAGTTTGAAATGAAGTCTACCTGACAACAGTGCTAACTTCCCCTGCACAATCCTGTGACACAGAAAAGAAAAGCAGGCTATTTTACCCAACTTTTCTGAGCCAAAGTCAAACGTACGTCATCAAAATAAGCATTTCTCAATCTCTTGAAAGAAGAGAATTTAAAAAAAAATAGCTTTGTGAGCACCAAAGTTTTATGTTTGACTTCCTAGGTCCAAGCTCTTAGCTGGGCTTGGACCTAAGAAGGTCTTTAGAAGCCTGGAGGGGTCAGTCGGGATTTGATAAAAGGCCTTCATTTCTCTTCGGACCTGTGGCGCTTTCCCTGAAATTGGGCCTTTCCTGGAGCATGCGGCCCACCACAGTTATCAGGTTGCTGGGCTGTGGAAGAGATTAAAGGGTTGTGATAAAACTTTTCAAGTGGCAGCGTGCTGTAAACATTCCCACTGGTGCTGTTAGATTAGAGTGCTGAGAAAATGTCTGAAGAGCCCGGAGCCCGCCAATATGTCAGAAAAAGGTGACAGGGGCTGCGGAGCTGTTGAAAGGTGAGGTGGGGGAGGGGGGGGGTGAGTTGGAGCCACTACTATTGCTGAGGTTGTAAGCTGAGTGCACGGTGTAACTGGCTGGGAGGGTACTATGTTTGGAAAGAACTTTTGTCTTCAGAGATTTCACATTCTTCTTAGGCAGGGTGAGGTAGAAAAGTGATGGGACAGAGAATAGATATCCCAATAGAAATGAAATTTAATTTTTTTTTAATCTGCTTTTCTTGATTGCAAACCAAATCAAATGGAATCATAAGAAATTGTCAATACAATAAACTAAATCACAATAACAGACAAACAAAACAGTAAACTATAATAAATTAGTTATCAATATACTAAACAAAAGCATTGTAAATACACAACAATATGAACGGTGACATAGCATAATCAAACAAATAACTGAATATAAAAGAACTAGAAAACTGATATCAGGCAATAACAGAATGTCTATCCATTTTATAAAGGCTTATTTTTTGTTTTCGTCACTTTATTTATGTATTTATTTATTTATTTATTTATTTAGTGATTTTTTTTTTTATATACCGCGGCACGTTAATAACATCACCTCGGTTTACAATAAACAATAATTAGCAACAAGCTTTACAGACAATATGAAATAAGGTGAACATATTATTATAATATTTCTTTAGAATTTATGGAATCCATATCAGTTACAAGTGAAAAAGCAAAATTAGATAAAACCTTTCTAAGATTACCAGATGGTTTCATATTATGTATGGAGGAATGGTAGGGGAGATGAAAAATAGTTAAACAGAAATGGAACTATATAAATGGAGAGAATGATGTTCCTTTGTGTTTCATCACAATTTTACAATAAAAAAAAAAGTTATCCATCCCTCCCACTAGCATTACTGTGCTTTGTAGTGGACTCTTTCCATTATCAGTACAGAGTACTCCCCTTTTTCCTATCAGCAAGTGTCTGGCTATAGTAGCAATGCATCTGCAACAATAGGGCATTCAAATCTTCCCTTAATCTGAATGACTGACTTGTGATGGTGACCTCCAAGGAAGGTGTACTAACTTCATTTCAAAAGTCAATTTAACTCCTACAGTCGTTAGTTTTTTTGGTGAATTTCTCTCCCAGAAAATCAAATTAATTGAAGCATGGATAGATTCTCTGCAAGAGAGAGCTTTCCTTCCACTGGATCAGATGCACACTCTCAGGTCCCTTGTGTAGGCTGTTGAACACAGATCAGTTGACAGGTAGGGAAGCATTGATTGTTCTGGGCCACACAGTGGCAGCAATTCATGTAGTTTCACTAACCTGTCTTCATAAATGACTCCTGATCCAATGGAATCACCCAAAAATGAGATTTGTGCAATGTTCTCTCCACCTAGCTTGATGTTACCCAGGTAGAGAGTCCATTAGCTAGGTGGAGAGAACATTGCCCAAATCTCATCTTGGAGTGAGTTTCCTCACTCCGAAGGTCATCAAATCTTCACAAGAGACCACTGTTCTGTTCGTACGTCTCACTTTGAATGTCAAAGTGGCCCCTAACCCCCTACACTAATACCTAAACCCCACCTCGTGTTACTAGGTGGGCCTCCCATAGAGATACAAATACCTATCTAGGGAGATGACATTATGGCCAGTCTCTCACTCTCACTCTCTCTCTCCCCTGATGCTCTGGGTACTTCAATTCACCTAAAATAGGCCTTGCAGGAGACATCACAAAAGGCAATAAAACCTTGCCACCCAGTCACAGCAGCTGTCACACAGCTTAACACAATTCAAAAAGGTGTAGTTAAAATTGGCATTAAGTCTGTGCAATAGCTCTTCACAGACAGGCAAACCCAGCCCACTCCCCACCCCTAACTCCTCCTATTTTCCAAATTTGCATCACACCATACGATATGATAGTGCTATCGCATGCGTTAAACACGTTATCACATGCGATAAGCCCTTAACGCATGCGAAAATGCCGTAGCGCATTTTGATAGCTGGATAACTTGCTACTTAACCGGATATCTTTGAATGATATCTGGCTAAGTAGCGCTGTCATAACAATGAAAAAGCTATCAAATATAAGACCTTCAGGACAATCTCATCCCTCCCCCCGACAGTATCTTATGAGGGCCCTGTCGGGACATTCTCGTCTCATCCCTCAAAACATTTCTTTGGAGATGAGGCGCCCCATCCCTTTTTTTTTTTTTAAACATTTTTACCATTTCACCAGCAGTCTGCCCCCTCCCGCAAAGAAGAGGAATGGCACAGATCCCCCTTCCTCCCGACCATGCTAATCCCTCCAGTACCTACCTACCATTTTTATTGTCAGGAGCAAGGGACTCTCTGCACCGCTCCCGGCACCTCCAACACTGCTCTAGCTATAAGAGAAGAGCGCTGGAAGTGCCGGGAGTGGGGCACAGTGTCCCTTGCTCTTGGCAATAAAAAAAGCTACTAGGGGGGGATGGAGACGGTGGAGGCAAGGGAAGAATCCATGCTATTTCTCTTCTTTGTGGGAGGGGGCAGGCTGCTCATAAAAATGTTAAAAAAAAAAAAAATAGGACAGGAGCCTTTGCCTCCAAAGAACATTTTGAGGGTGAGAAGAGATCGGCCCGACAGGGCCTTCATAAGATATTGTGAGGGGGGGGATAGGGAGGAAACTGCCCCGAAAGCCCCTATATTTGATAGCTTTTTCGTTGTTATGACAGCGCTACTTAGCTGGATATCATTTAAAGATATCTGGTTAAGTAGAAAGTTATCTGGCCACAAATGGCCAGATAACTTAAAAACATAAATGGTTATATTCAAACATAGCCGTTTATGTTGCTAAGTTATCCGGTTACATTTATCCCACTGAATATATGGGTCAAGTAATCAGGCTAACCTTACCCGGATAATTTCTCCACTAACCACCCTAATGAATATGGACCTCCACATTTTCCAAAATTTGAGCATTTTAATTTCATTTTGTAGTGCTCCCGAAATGAGATGAAATATGCAATTTTATTGCAATTGCCTATTTTGTTTAAAATGATTGCACATCCCTATTGCTCAAAAAGCAGGTCTAAACTTAGACAGTTACAACTTATCTAGCTAAGTAGCAACTTCTACGTTGATATTTAGCAGCATAGCCTTGCCGCTGAATAGCACATAACTTAGCCGGATAAGTTAGATCTGGCTAAGTTACTTAGGCTTTTAGGATTTCAATATCTATGCCACAAAATCTGGATTATTATAATACCATGTATATTGGTCTACCAGCTCTATAAGTAGCACAAAATGTCGCCATGCATGTTCAAAGCTTGCTACAGTGATTATATTTCTCCCATATACTATCTGCACGGGTTGCCAATTTTGTAGTGCATCAAGTTTAGGATACTTACTCTGATTCATAGAGCACTTAACGCGAGAGCACTATGCAGCAATAGCTCAGTACTGAAAATTGACATTTGGTCGCATACATTGAGATCTAAGGATATGAACCTGCTTGATATTACTTCATTATGAGTCATGCATGGGAGCAAATTTTTTAAGTTGCAGTGTCATTTTTCTGGAATTGATCTAAGGGCTGAACGATGTGTTAATAACAATAGAGGCCCTATTGTTCACTGAGGCATTTGAGAAGGGAAGCTGATAAATAATGATGGTAGCATGAAGATACTGCGTGGGGAAGAAGGCACTGGATGGTATTTTGCTGTTGTGTCATGTTCATGTGTTTTTTTATGAATATTTATTGTACCTTGCCTAGAATATTAGAGCGGGCAACAAACATTTTAAATACATACATTAATTAATTAAATAAACTCCTGTCTATTCAGATTGCTGTCTCCTGTGGACTCTAAAATATACAGAAGAATTGCCCTCCTAAATGTTCCACACTTTTTATGAGGCCCTGGCGCTAATCATAGTGAGAATTTCTGCTGACCACATAATCTTAAAGAATAATTTTATAGTTGGTAGACTTCCTGTTTTAAATAAATTTATGTTGTAGTATCCAGATGTCAGAACAAGGTTGTTTTTGATCTTTATTCTGATATTGAAGGAAAGCAATGGGCTTCGTGATTTATTCTGCCATTGAATGTTTTCTGTAATAAAAGTAGTAGCAATGCATCCTTGGCCTAATAGAAACCGGCTGTACACCGCAACTCTGTCCGCAGAACCTGGGCACCCAGTCAAACTGTATTTAAGTAGCTTTACCTTGGATTGTTATTAATAACATGGCTGGGAAATCCAAGGCAAATTTAAAAATAATATGTTAGTGAGATTGTAAAATGGATGTGGATTGTGCTGCAGCTAAGCAGGGAGGGAGAAGTTTAATCTTTTTAATGTTGGCCGTTTCTTCTCATAGTTTCCTTTAAAAAGGAAAAGCAAATTGTAGGTTCTTTATTTCCTAAAGGATTTCAAGATCTTCACTCATCAGGCCCTCCTCACAAGAATTCAGGATCTCAACCCCTTTAGTAAGAGGTGACTTGTACAATTGTGATTTATTTATTTTATAAAATAAGTAGACTATAGTAAAATGAGGAAGTTAGAAAAAAAAACTAAAAGAGGCAGTTGCAAAGGTTAAGTTTGCATGAGACATGAACATTGTTAAAAAAAATATCTTGGAAGCCCAGCTAAAATGTATTTCATGCTTTAAGAAAATGTTGAAGGAAGATCAAACAACTGCCAGCATTGTTTAAAGTGAGATGAAAGGGGCAGTTAAAGCCAAAAGGATATTTTCAGAAAATGAAAAGCAGACCCAAATGAAGAAAATAGGCCAAAGCATAAGCCCTAGCAGGTTAAATGTAAAACAATAGTAAGACAGGCCAACACAGAATTTGAGAAGAAGCTTACCATAAAGGCAAAAACTAATGAAAATCATGTTCAAGTATATTTGAGGCAGAAAGCCAGTGAGGGAATCAGTTGGGCCGCTAGATGACCGAGAGGATCAAAGTAGGGCTCAGGGATGACAGGAAAATAGCAGAAAAACTGAATTAATTATTTTGCCACAATCCTTTCCTAGGAGAATGTTGGGAACATTCCCACAGCAGAAACATTCTTTGATAGTGGAGAATCTAAACAATTAAAACACATCTCTGCTATGATGGCGGATGTCATAGATCAAATTGACAAACTAAAGAGTAACAAATCACTAGAACCACATGGTATTCACCCCAAAGTCCTGAAGGAACTCAAACATGAAATTGCAAACTTATTACTAGTAAACTGACAGTGGACCTGTTTGATTTACAACAACAAAAAAAATCCAAGCCAATTCTGCTCAGTTCTACCAAGTGGTTGCAAGCTATCCCAGGATGCTTTCTTAGTTGATTGGGGCCAAAGCCTCCTATGCACTTTTCCACCAAAACAGTGCTGAAAGTCCTTCAAGACTGTGTTCATCTAATCCTTATTACTCCAGGATGGCCCAGACAGATTTGGGCTCTCCAGCAGACCTCCCATACCTCTGGGGTCAGACCCTGCTCTTCTAACTCAGGATAATGAGACACTCTTTCATCCCAATTTCTCAGTCCCCCATCTCACAGCTTGGATGTTGAATGCACAGTGATAACAAAACTACATTACCGTCAGAACTCAAAGATGTATTAGTTTCATCTAGGAAACCTTCAACCAGAAAAAGCTATGCTTTCAAATGGAGAAGATTCTCCATCTGGTACCAACAGCATGATTCTGATCCTTTTTCATATGAGCCTCCTGCAATACTTGTTTCACCTCTCTAACTCAGGCCTTGCCATTTCCTCATTGAGAATTAATCTGAGCACAATATCAACATACCATGCCTTCTTGGACAGTAAACCAATCTCTATTACCTCACGTGTATCTCATTTTATGAAAGGGCTCTTGCACATCAAACACCTGCTACAGAAACCTCCTAGTCCATGGGATCTCAATGTGGTCCTCTCTCAATGGATGCAACTTCTTTTGAACCATTAGAGTTTGCTTCCTTGAAGCTCCTACTTCAAAGGTAGTTTTCCTAATTGCAGTCACCTCAGTGAGAAGAGCTAGCAAAGTCCAAGCTCTCATCCACTACCCCCCGTATCTACAATTTTATCACAACAGGGTGGTTCTTTGAAACCACCAAAAATTTCTACCAAAAGTAGTATCAGCTTTTCATATAGTAGCCAGAAAGACTTGTGCATTGTAAGAAGTCAGTGCCATTATCCTTGCAGGAATATCCTGTCCAGAAGGTCTCCCACAGCTAAGTAAATATTTCTGCCTTAAATATCTGAGACGTAGCAGAAAAGTTTTCTATATTTGCATTGATATGTGCCTTGTTGAGGAGGCAGCTCAGATTTAAATACTGAAGGGCATAAAGTGTGGATTTTAGATTGTTTGTATGTTAGCTGTACCAAAAATAAGGAAAAACAAAAAAATAACCATACCTAACCTAAGTCTACTTTTTCTTGGGGTGTAGTTGATCCTAATCAATAGTAATACAAATATGTTAAAGGTATAAATACCAGGTACAATGAACAATGACATAAATATCAAATAAGTTTTACACTATTACAGCTTTTATCCATGAGGTTTGAAAAACAACATTCCAGTGGGACAGTTTCTACAGCGTCATATATATACATCTATGGAGGAATACAAATGCCGTTCAGTGAAATTGTCTCAGAGATTTCGAGATCGCAGGGATATACTCGTGCATGTATTTAAAAAGTGCATAAAAGAGCTTTATATGCCAATCACTCCAATTTGTTATTAATGGGATAGAAAATGCCATTATTTCCTTTTGTATGTGTTATCTCCTCTAGATATTCGGGCAGCATTAAGTCAATTAAACAACAACATTGGCCTATACTAATGGGTGATCATGTTTTTCAAGAATTACCGATTTTTGCTTTAAAGATCAGTTGACAGCTGTGGCTTTACAAATACCATCATTACCATTAGAAACATGGGCCAATATAGATGTGGCTCATGTTCTATTTGCCTATACGAATTGGAGATTACACAGTTTGATGTTCCGTTTTTGAAACAGAGTGTGAAGGAATGGATAAGAAAGTCCCTTTGAACACCTTAAGAGACCAATCCCAATTATCTGGCCCGATCCGCCTTAAAAACCAGCCTCATGTTACGTTTGACAGCCTGCGGGATGTCCCCACAGGCTGCTGCACACACCCCTTAATGCCACGCAATGCCAGGACTCCTCTCTCCAGCAAGACCCCGTCAGATCTCACAGACACAGCAAGACACTGCCAGGACCGCTGCCTCAGGCCTTCCTCCTAGATGCACGCGCACCCTACATCACTGGATTTAAAGGTGCCAAGGAAGAAAAAGCCTCGGTGCTCTTAGATGACATCAATCACTACTGCCCTATGAAGGAACCCCTGGGACACCTCCACTTCAGCTCAGCAACGGGTCTCCTGCATTTCTTGCAGTGCATGTTGCCAGCATTCCTGTGCCTCATCTTGTCCTCCAGTCCAGCCTTGCTTCATCTTGTCTTCCAATCTAGCCTTGCCCCATCCCACCTTCCAGTCCAGCCTTGTTCAGCCTGCCTTCCTCATTCTCGTCATCAGTTTTTCTTGTGTGTCCACATCTCCCTCGGATAGCCACTTTGGATCTTGACCTCTTGCCTGGACCTGACTTCTAGCCTGGACCTGACTATTCTTGCCTGCCCCAACTTTGGCTCTCCTCTGACTTCCATAAGCCTGCTGTCTACTTTAACTCTGGTGTGTCTTTTGACTATCACCTCTTCCTTGGGGACCCACCTATCGGCCACCAGAAACCAAGGGCTCAACCTGCGGAGGAGGTGGCTGGTAAAGGTGAAGCTCCAGACTGTCCTGTTACAGGGCATGTTTTTCAGCTGCCTGCATAGGCCTCAGAGGCTCACCCTTGAGACTGTATTAACTACATCACAGCACTAAGGGCTCATATACTCCATATCCATTATAGACTGCTGAGGTCATGAACTCTGCAGACTCTCTCCCCGTCTCTGCCATTGCCAGCCTAGTACACCAGCTTCAACAGCAGCAGGATCAGCTGACTACCATGTCTAGCTATCTTTAGGGCACAGCAGCTGACTTGTTCCAGTGCCTGCTCCAGCACCAGTCTTCCGACCTGCCATGCCAACTCTCCCCTTGCCTCCGCCTCTGAGGTATGATGGGATCCCAGAAGCTGTAGAGACTTTCATAACTAGTGTCAGATGCAATTTGAGCTGTAGGCACCATTATTCCTGATCCACCAAGTCCTGATCCAATTCTCTCTTTGCTGGGAGGCACTGCCTTGGCCTGGGACTTTTCCCTCTGGGAACAAGAACACCCACTCCTGGGGGATCTGGCTCACCTTTTGCAAGAGTTCTGACAAGTTTTTGATGAGCCTGGCCGCACCACATCCAAGACTTCTGAACTTCTGAAGATTACACAAGACTCCCACTCTGTGGGGGAATATGCAGTGGCTTCTAAACTCCAATGGAGAAATGATAGCCTGATGGCAATTTTTTGACAAGGACTTTCAGTGCATTAAGGACAAGTTGGTGGCCCGAGACGAACCACCTAGCCATATGCATAGATTTGAGGTTCCAAGAATGGGACAAAGAAAAAAGTTTGACCCGATGCTCCATCTACCTGTTCTGACCTTTCAGATGCTAGTGACTAACTGTTTGCCTCCAGAGTCAGATTCATCTCCAGCAGAACTTATGCAAGGAGATCATTTCAAAATTTCATATGAGAGACAAAGGTGTTGGACTTCTACTGTACTAATCCAGACTATCCTGCAAGGCGCTGCCCTAACAAACTGGGAAATTCAAGGACCTCGGCCTGGTAGAAGAGGCCACCCTAAGACCTATGTTCACCTCTCCACAATTACTGGTTCCAATATTCAGTAAGGGGTAATAGCGCATCGAAAACGCGCGTCCAACCCCCCCGAAACTAATAGCGTCCGCAACATGCAAATTCATGTTGATGGCCCTATTACTTATTCCCGTGTGATACAGAAAGTAAAATGTGCAGCCAAGCCGCACATTTTACTTTCAGAAATTAGCGCCTACCCAAAGGTAGGTGTTAATTTCTGCCAGCACCGGGAAAGTGCACAAAAAAGCAGTAAAAACTGCTTTTCTATGCACCCTCCAACTTAATATCATGGCGATATTAAGTTGGAGGTCCCAAAAGTTAAAAATAATTTTAAAAAAATAAATAAATAAAAATGTAAAATCGGCCCGCAGCTCTCAGGTTGAAAACCGAACGCTCAATTTTGCCGACTTCCGGTTTCTGAACCCATGGCTGTCAGTGGGTTTGAGAACCGACGCCAGCAAAATTGAGCGTTGGCTGTCAAACCCGCTGACAGCCGCCGCTCCTGTCAAAAAAGAGGCACTAGGGACGCGCTAGTGTCCCTAGCGCCTCTTTTTACCACGGATCCTTATTTGAATAATTTTTTTTTCTAAATCACTCGCCCGCTCTCCCGCGAACTTTACTGTATCAGCCTGTGTGTTACTAAGATACATATATTTAATAACATGCATGTGTATGTTTAAAAGACACTGGAAACACACAATATTGAACCTGTTCAAATTTATTTAAAATATGATTTGATTTGAATCTGCCTAGAACAGGTATTCTGGAAATTTGACAGAATATAAATTACTGTAATAAATAAATAAAATTTAATATATTGCTAAATGCATATTTAAAATCTGTTGCATCATGACAGGCAAGGATTAGTTGAAGTTCTGACCCTCATTCTTGGTATTCCCGGGATGAGCTACTCAGAGGCCTGTTGAATCTGACTTTCATTTTAGTGACCTCAAGGGTCATATGTTTTAGGAGCAAGAAATATTGCTGCCTAGCAGTCAGCAGTCAAGAGATAAACTTCAGTGAAGAGACTTAAGAGGCCAATGAGCCATGACTAATGATGATTAGGGTTTGTCTCTATGGGAGTTAATTTATAGGGCTGGCCACTTCCTGCACTGCTTGTACTGTTAACTCTTTCATGTTTTACTCTTGTCACTCAGATCCTTTTTCTAAAATGCAAAACTCCTGTTCCATGTCTGTCCCAGTCTATAAAGAAGCTTTCTTTTTCTCTGACTCTGAGAACTCCCCTGGCCTCACGCTGGGAGGTGCTGGCACTATATTCTTAACAGGTATCAAACATCCCCCTGTCGCACAATGGGAGATAAAACTTCCATCTTTCTAACCTCCATAATCCCTGCTGCCCTACACTGGGAGTTGATTTCTCCATATATTTCTAAACCTTCAAGTTCTCTGTTCCTCGCTGTTTCCATAATATCAACAGCCAAATTTCCTCTAATCCACATTAAAAAGAGTCTTTGTCCATCACGCTAACCTCCAGGACTTCTGCTCCCCTGCTTTTCTCTAAGGATTTTTTATATTTAGGGAGTAACATGTCTAAATACAGTGCTGTCATGCAAAGAGTCATGTTAAACAAAGGAAATTCTGAAATACTGGGAGTATTAGAAATCCACTGATTTTAATGGAGACTAGCAGCAGGGGAGAAGTGAGGAGGAGTTTGTATCAAAATCTAATTCTGGTTCTTTAAGCTGCTTTTCTCATTGCCCAACCAAATTCTCTTCTGTATGTATGCCAAGCCTAAATCTTTCCTTCGTGTATGCGTGTGTGTGTGCCTGACTTCCTATCACGACCTCAGACCTTGTATACTCTCAGAGAGGTGATTAGCCAAGACAAGACCCAGTCATAGCTAAGGCTGGTCTGGGGTCAGAGGTCGCCATCACTCTGATAAGAAACAGCATCCCAGGACTTTTAGTTTTATTTTTCAGGGGTGGGAGGGGAAACACATAATGAGAACAACTGACAGAGGGGCACACAACCCTTGCCGTTCAGTAAGCTACTTTAGCAGAGAGAGAGGTTCCAGAGCAACCCCATGCCCTGGTATTATCTTTTATAGTGCAGCCTTGGTTGTGCTTTTGCACTGACCAAACTTGACAATTGGTTTCAAAATCAGTTCAAGTCTTTTGCTGCCATGAAATTAATGTAAAACCGGTTTGAAACCAATTTCAATTGTAAAACTGAGAAAGTTAAATGAGGACTGCTCGTTGTCTTAAACTGAAGCATTGATTCCACTTTAATTTGTGTTTTATTCTGTGATATAAGAGTCACAGAGGTGGCTCGAGCTGAGTGGCATTGTCATGACAGAACCTTTGACCTATAAAAGCAACCTGGCACGGATGAGGGATTATTTTATTATACTGGGAGTATGAGTGGAAGGAAGAGGGAGAGAGGGTGGGAAACTATTCACCATATTTAAGGTGGATACCTGTTCTATAGGAAATGGGATGCACCAATTAGCAATGGCACTAAGGGTTTTGAGGTTGTATATATGAAGCAATTTTCCATAGACACAAAATGGGAGAAAGATTTTACTCCATTTTGGCCTTTGGCTTCTATATCTTAAGCAGGATAGAGAAGGACTAGGTAAAGTACAGCAAAGAAACACTTAATTGGGAAGAAAACATGTTAATTGTTTACTAATTTGTTATATGTAAAATTTGTTATATGTAAAAACTAATGGTTTAACTGTTCCTCATATAATCATGCAATAATTGTAAAGCCTGTTGCTACATTTTTGTTATCTGTAAACCGATGAGATGTTCCCAACGTTCGTCGGTATATAAAAGCCATTAAATAAATAAATAAATAAATAAATAAAATAAATAATTGGAGATGGAACTTACAACATGAAGGATAAATTGAAAAGTTAGGAATGTTTACCTTGAAAAGCAAAAGACAAATAGTTGGTCATAATTACTGTTTATAAATACAAAAAAAGTTCATGTGTGGATCAATTAGAAATTGTTAATTAGAGTTATATGACAAAAATCAAGAGAAAACTATAAAATGGAAACTGGATTTAAGGAAGAACTATTTCACTAGGAGGGTGAACAGGTTCTGGAACCTTTTGGCAACTGCAACATAATGGGATATTTTTAAGTGAAAATTGTATATCTTTTCTTGAGCAATCTATATAGCAATTTCTATTACTGTCAAAATTCTTAAAAAATAATTTAAAAAAATAGGCAGATTTTCACCAGGATCTAGCTGGTTAATTAAAGAGTTGGTTAGATCCCCAGGAGGGAAAATTTTCCCCCACAGAGCAGCTAAAATTTTGCCACCTATTTTCACCAGCAGCTAGATTTAGACACTCTAAAAGTGTGTGGTCTCAGGGATGGGGTTTGATCAGGGGAGCAAAGGTAATTTAATTCTAGTCAGCTAACTTACGGGCCAATACAGAAAAAAGTGCGGGAGAGCCAGCGAGCGCCCGCTCTCCCGACGTGCGCACAGGCCACTCTCCTGTGCGCGTGATTTAGTATCGGCCCACATGCAAATGAGAGACCCGCGGTAAAAAGAGGCGCTAGGGACACTAGCGCGTCCCTAGCGCCTCCTTTTTGACAGGAGTGGCGGCTGTCAGTGGGTTTGACAGCCGACGCTCAATTTTGCCGCGTCTGTTCTCAAGCCTGCTGACAGCTACGGGTTTGGAAAAAGGATGCCGCATAATTGAGCGTCCGTCTTCCAACCTGTGGGCCGCCGGCCAATTTAAATTTTTTTTTTAAATTTTTGATTTTTTTTTAAATTTTGGGGCCTCCGACTTAATATCACTATGATATTAAGTCGGAGGGTGTACAGAAAAGCAGTTTTTCTGCTTTTTTGTACACTTTCCCGGTGCCGGCAGAAATTTGGATAGGCGTTAATTTCTGAAAGTAAAATGTGTGGCTTGGCTGCACATTTTACTTTCTGTATCGCGCGGGAATAACTAATAGGGCCATCAACAAAAGGCCACTGAGAAGGTGGAGGCAATTCAAAGAACACTCACCATAATGTTTATATGATCTGCATAAACCATACATTTTGAGGTCAATATTCAAAGCTGGCCATTTAAGTAACTTACTGGGTCATTCATCGAGCCACATTAGGGCATCATCGTGCGCAATATGGGGTCTAGTGGGCAATAAAGTGATACTAACGCACGATGCTTATCACAACGTGAGTTAGTATTTAAATATGATAAGTATGCAAAATCAAGAAAAATATGCAAATGAATGACTATTACCGCATTTAGTGGTAAAGTATTGCATACTAACACCAGATTTAATGTGGGAAATAACACCTTTTTTATTTGCGGTAGGGTGTAAAAAATTTGTTATCGTGCCATAGCAGCTGTCTTCACAGGATAGTGGCAATTATTGTGCGCGATAAAATGAGGCCTTCTCCCTGACACACCTACACAGCCCTGGTGAGCCAATAAAAATAACTTTTGTTATCTGCCCTGTCCTACTAAAGCCAGAATGTTAGGTGGAAGTGTACTAGTAGTAGGACACCGTCTGCTTCAGACTGCTCAACAGCAACAACAGGGAAGGATAGTTTTAACTTCTCTGAGGGAAGTACCTGCACTGGAGCCAGAGCTGCAAGTCCTGCTGGTGAATCATAATGGCCCACGTCAGGGCTTACCATGCAAGAGGTCACATAGGCGGTACAAGGAGTACATCTTTCATCCCCATACCACATTGATGGGGGTGCTGGAGAATCACGTGGTTAAGAGATATCGCTCATGGAATTATATCAAGAACTCAGAGGAGAGCTGGATCCAGTCATAGAAGGGTCCCATGCTATACCAGGCCTTACTAAACTATTGTACACCCTGTATTTTATGGCAACTGGCTCATTCCAAACAACAGTTGAGGGTTATTGGAGGAATGTTGCAAACATCTTTTTTTCCGTTATCTGGGCCAGGTCTTAAGAGCTGTATGTAGTCGCGTTCATTATTACATAAGATTCCCTAGCAAAAGGCAGAGCTTTTTGGATTTGAAGAGAGATTTTATGCCCTTGCAAACTTTCCAAATGTTCTGGGAGCTATTGATTGCACTTACATAGCCATCATCCCACCCTGTCATAAGGAGGAGATCTACCACAACAGAAAGCTCTTCCATCCATCAATTTGCAAGTGGTCTATGACGCTCAACTGCACATCCTTGAGTGGTTGCCAGGTAACCTAGGAGCTGTGCACTATTCCTTTATACTTAGGCAATCTGGACTAGTATTTGAACAATTTGAAGTCGGCCTCTATTGTGACGGTTGACTAATAGGTAAGAGCAGTGCTTCTTTCTATTATCCCTCTTCAGCTATGTATTTACAGCAAACAGCAGTGATGTGGGGAGCTGTCAGGGATGTGACTCCATCAGTTAGATGACAGGTGGCTTTCACATGTAGGTCAACAAGCCATAGTGGCAGGGCCCAGATTTCTCTCTCCATGCAATGCAGATTCCACTAAGGTCAGGGTGTGACCATGCACTACAGATATTTAACTTGTCAATTTTAAACAAGTGGCTGTTCCAATCCTCTTTCTTAGAGCTGTTGAAATGCCACTTGTCAACCAAAATCTTTTAGGGTCCACAATGCAGGGACTCCCAGGTCACGTGTACTCTGTTAGTGCTCTGTCCACCCTCAGCTAATAATGCCCATATCGATATCCAATCTGCAGTGCTTATACTTTGATAACCAGGATGTCAGTCACAGTTTGTCTTGACCATCACAGGGGTACACTGGTTCAATTGACGCTGTGAGATGTGCGTTTTGGGCCTATTCTATTAACTGTGTTATGTCTGACAAATGTGTATCTCTGGAGGCCATACTGCAGAATAGCCAGGGACATGAACAATTATACCATGAGGTTGATGTGTTTCTGCAATGGCATATGTGGCGGCTGTGATGTACAGCTTCATTGTTATATGAGTCCTAGAAATGAGTAGAGGTTGTTTAGTTATGAATGACATTTACACATTGTGTAGGAATCCCAGATACAGTTTTCCATTCATGAAGATCTGACACAGCATAACAAAGTGTTATAGCATACATATTGTATAACAGTAAAAGGCAGCATGGACTTTGCGTTAGGAAATAAACGTTTAAAGCTCATGTCAAGGTGTATCTTAGCTTCTAGTGTGTAATAGCATTCTGTGGTTTGGCAGTTATATAACAAAGTCACATTGGTGTGAGTGATGCAGCCATTCCCTCTTTGCTGCAGGAGATTTGGTATATGGTTTCAGGACCTGGCTTCTTACATCTGTCGCTATTCCCAACACACCAGCAGAGAGGAGATACAATGAGGCCTTATGTTCTACCTGCTGTGTCATTGAACACACCTTTGAAGTTCTAAAAATTAGATTTTGCTGTTTGGACAAAACTGGGGAAGCTTTAATGTATGGCCCAGCCAGAGTAGCAGAGATAATGCTTTTCTCCTATGTATTTCATAATCTTGCTCTACGTTATGACATCCTAGCTGGTGTTGTTCCAAATCTACCTAAGGATCCCCCATGTTCTCCTGCACAAACTTTGGCAAAGTGTTGTTAGCCTTCATCTAGTCCTTCCCATTGCATGGAAGAGATCCCAGTAGATGGGTTCTTGTTTCTCACATCTGTTTCTTTCTTTTACTCACTAATCCTCTGTCTAGGTCAGTGAGTAACAGAAACCACTTAGGCCTAGTTAAGAAACATCATAAAAATAGATCATTAGCTGTAATTGACAACAGTATACACAGTTAACACAAAATAAACATTACAACAAAGAGAAGTTGCTGTCCTAATGTATTCATATTGAATGTCAGTCAAAAAGAGTCACATCTCGTCATGGCTTTCGTATAGGACTGCCAAAACAGTGTGCATAGCATGGTATAGCTAGCACCTTCTTGCTAGCCTCGGTTACACCTTTGACCTTGTCCTAGCCCTCACATTTTGGCAAAATAGTTGCATATGTATGATGGAAGTCCAACAGGGCCTATGACATAGAGCCAAATGCTCTATTTGTACAATAAATCGCAAATAGATCAGCTGCTTAAAGGCATAGCCTGAAGCTACAGGTTGACAGCTACAATCATCAATCACTGTCTCTACATATTACAGTCAAATTCCTTAGCTGACATCTCTGTGTTTCTGAATATATCCACATGTACATCCAATTCATAGTCTCAGATGGGCTGGCAAACAGACAGGCATCAGCACTGCCTCATCAGTTTTTGAGGCAGAGTTGACATCTGCATACTCACATACCAGGCTTCATTTTTGAAGCACATGCCCAATATTGTGGGAATCCCAAACTTCTCACAAGCTAGCATATTTCATAGGGATTGCACACAACCATGCATAGCAGGGCCCTGCTACATCTATATAAGCAGTCAACTCTTTTGTACATATGGTGAAGACCTTGGTCTGTTATGTTGGTTATGTAAGCTGCAAAGGGAGGCTATTGAAGGGTGCTGGTCTGACTGTTGGAAGGTTGGATTGGGAATAGGATGGTGTCATGCCTTTACATTGTGTAGATAGAAACCTCTAAAATGTATAGATAATAGTTTATTTTCAGAGGAGACGGTGAAGAAGAAAATAGTCAAAGAATTCAAAGGGGCATGGAATAAACACCGTGGACCTCTAAAGGCTGGAGGACAGAAATGAGAAAAGTGTGCAGGATGGTTTCTCCCCTTGGCAGAAGGCACGGAGATTACTGCCCTTACCCAATATGCCTTGATGCTTTTAATGCACCTGCAACACCAGCTTTTCACTATTGAGGGATCAAATAAACTCAATCAACTCAAATTTACCACCTCAATTATCTATATTTTACCTATTACTTCAAATTTATCAATAAAAAAAATGCACACGCTATGCTATTTTAATAGATGTCTCTGTATATATATACACAAAAAATAACAAAACAGACAAAAAAGTTTTAGGATGGAGAGGAAAGTTTCATATCTTTTATTTACATTACCCCATGGTAATGATATGTTTAATCCACCTCCATCCACTATTTATATATAGAGCGTGCCAAAATATTAAAAAAAAGTGTCAATATTCTAATTTAAAAAAAAGGTGCTCTTCCATTAAATTTCATTAAAAAACTTTTTTCTTTTACATTATCAATTTATGAATTCAAGCGCCACAGTTCACTCCCTTTTTTTTTCTCTAGTCTTGTATCAATGCTGCAACATTCAACCTCAATGTGAATTCAAACTGTTACCGTCCTCCCAATGGGGCCGTGTTTCAGACCTGCAAGGTCCTTCCTCAGGGGATGTTAATATCTCAAATCCGTCAATTTCCTTGTCCACTTAACTCAGCACATTGTAAACATTGTGTGATGTTATTCTCCCTTGGCTTGAATTCCTGACTGTTTCAAACATCATCAACAACTGCTACTGATGCATATATACTGCTTCAACCAATCCAAACATTCACCTGACGTAAATGTGTCACATATTTACTACAGTAAAGCCGACCAATCCAGTTCTTCATTTAAACCACCCGGTACCTGCACTCTTAAAGTGAAGATCCAGAATGCCTCCCGATAGTTTAATGTCTGTACTCTTATCACCCCGCCTAGATGAAATCTTTACATGATCAAGAATAGTCCATTTCAACTGCGTAAAACTATGATCATGCTGTATGCAATGTAAAGATTTCATCTTGGGGGGGCGATAGAGTACAGACATTAAACTATCGGGAGGCGTTCTGGATCTTCACTTTAAGAGCTGTACAGAGCGCAGGTACTGGGGGTTTTAAATGAAGAACTGGATTGGTTGGTTTTAATGATCAGGGTTCATGCTGTAGCTAGGAAGACGAAACATTCATGACTATACATGTTCTCAGAAAGGAGTTCCTATGAGTTTAAGAGCAACCCCTGGTGTCTCTTGTTGCTGCAAATTTGTTGAGAGCAGAGCACAGGTGCTCACCTGGATCTGATCATCAGGTAGTGGTGACTTTTCTGTGGTATACCTGATCAGATCTGAAAGCACACCAGTATGCCATGGCCTAAGGTATGATATTGTTCTGGGAGGAGTGGGGGATCAAAATGATTGCTGAGTTTAATAAGCAAAATCTTGGGGACAAGGGACTTATGGATCTGAAAGTTAATTGGTGGGAGGAGGATGAACACAAGGCCGAAGGTTCACCTGGGGTACCTAATACTCTTGTACCAGCCCTGTTGATAGTACAAGGCCCTTAACACCATGCTTGTTCCTGCACATGCCAGAAGGAGGAAGGTACCTCACATTGCACTTGCATGGGCCCGAGCATGCCAGAAGGAAGAGGTGCGCTTGCATCAGCCCACGTAGGCCAGAAGAAGGTAGAGGTGTGTATGTATCGGCCCACG
Organism: Rhinatrema bivittatum; assembly: GCF_901001135.1. NCBI lineage: Eukaryota > Metazoa > Chordata > Amphibia > Gymnophiona > Rhinatrematidae > Rhinatrema > Rhinatrema bivittatum. The sequence continues at coordinate 62,570,696 of NC_042625.1, read as the reverse complement.
CCACCTGGTGGGTGGAGGCAGCAGGTGGTTGTTCTCACGTCGACTGATGCAGAGGAGGTAAACTGCAAAAGTGAACCGGCAGCATCAGGTTTATAGCAGAGGAAGAAGGGAGGAGTGTGCTGGGGTTGGGGAGAAGGGTGATGGTCAGTATGGAAAAAATAAAAGGGGCCTATCCACAAAAGTTTTCCCAGGGCCCTGTAAGTGGTTAAAGCGATCCTGGGTTCACCTGAATTGCTAAGGCTGAGCTTTTCTTGGGTTAGTTTGGTTGAGCCTTTGCATCCTGTTCTAGACTAGTAGCACTACCCTTAGACTTTCATAGCCTTGGTCGCTCCCCCCCAAAAATAAAAAGACAGAATAGAAATAAAAAAAGGTGAAAAATAAAACGTTACTATTTACATTATTTCAACAGGCTGGATACACATTAAAAAGAAGATCATGTTCCCATATCAAGATGGGTGAAGAGTTTATTGAATCAAATAAATTTGTGCTGTAATTAATTGATGTTATCTGTGTTCTCTGACATACCATAATGCTAAATTAGAATATAGCTTTGGATAGTGATTCATCTAAGGGATTAATTATCCTGGCTGTTAGGGATGCTACTGTTATGTCAAACCAGACTTGTAATTCTTAAGAAAAAGCAAGGATGTAACCTCACAAACAGTAATTAAACAAATATTGAATATTTTTATCAATGTTGTCTCAGTTAAGATAAATAAGTCCCCAGCAAACAAGAGAGAAATTCAGGGCTGGAAAAATATTGCAAGGACTTGCATCAGCAAGTAACTTTTAGGCTCCAGTCTTTGAATGCCACAAGAAAGTCTGGTTTTCAGGACAGCCAAATTATGCAACTAAACCTGGATCTTGAATAAAATAGAGGCAAATAATATATTTCAAATATTCATTGTAGATATCTAGACAAATAGCCTGGCCCATGGAAAATAATGACCAGATTTCACATCTTTGAACCTCAGAGACACAAGCTGACTCCCCTCCTTCCACATACATTTTTTCCCATATTTCTTCTCTCTTTTCCATCCTCTTCTCCACAGTAACTCTGCCATCTCTCCCCATGGTATTATTTTCCCCCTCATTTCTTCTCATGGTGCTCCTCATTCTCTCCCTGCTGCATCTCTCCCCAAGGCTCTTTTCTTCTTTCTTCCAACTAGGGTTGCCAACTGGCTCCAGATTTTCAGAACATGTTAATCCAGTCCTGGTTTTACCCCATTGCAAGCATGGAATTGTAGTTCTAAATTGCCTATTTCTGGTTCTTAGAAAAGCAAGGTTAAAATCCCTGCATACAACGGAGTAAAACCAGAACTAAAACAACCTGTCCTGAAAATCTAGAGCCAGTTGGCAACCCTACTTCCAGCCCTACTTCCATGGTGCTTTTTTTTTCTATTAGCCAACAGACAAGCGGAGAGATAACACACAAAGGCAAAAGTCACGATGAGTAAGTTATGTTTAATCAAACGTGCATCAATCTGCAGACAAAAATGCCTTAATGAATTAAATCCATTTATTCTTCTTCTTCATAGTTACTGAGCAGGCAGTCGTGAAGGCTTAGAGAAAGATTGCAATCTGTTTTCAAAAACAGAATCAGTCCCTTGACATGGGCTGCAACAGGCTGGACAGCATAGACCCTATGGATCTTAAAAGTAATAGTACACATGTAATCTTTCAAGAGCACATGACAGTTGTACATTCCTATGGCAGCCTGGTTGAGGTGAAAATGGTGAGGATAGGTTCCTGTAGCAGTGGTAGGGGCTTTTTTTCTTTGGCAGCTAGCAAGAAAGATCTACGAGTTACTTGCACATCTCCTCTTCCTTACTGGCTCAATGTAGGGCAGAGAAATTCTAGTTCGGCGCTGGACCACATCACTTTGGGAGATGAGCACCAACAGCAATGCTTTAGATGCCTGGACAACTGGGCAACAGGAAAATGTCCAGCCCTCCTAGAATTTCTACAGAGTGCTGGCGTCTGATATTTCACCCTTACCAAAGTATTTAAGAAAAACAGAGAGATGAAAAAGCTGAAGAAGCATGGGGGAGGGAACCAGTCAGCCTTTCTAGATAAGCAAGATTGGTCTGCCTCAAATATTTCTATTACTTTAAAAGTCATCAATCTCTTGCCTTAAAACTGTTGACAGGAGATGGGGAAAGTATGAGCAGGAGCCATGATGATCATTGGCAGGAGCCATGGCAAAAGAATTTCAAAGAACGTGAGAGCAGCAGAGAAGAAAAGGCAGATGGAGAAATCCCCACAGGAGAATGTCATAAATCTGAGCAGCAGGTAGATGTCAGGAAATCGGAGGAGCAAAGAAAGTCTTATTGAGATCTATATTCAGCTGCAGGCAGACGAGGTAAGTTATCTGGATACACCTCTCTGAATATCTTAACATGGATATTCAGTGGTGCAGCTGCACTGCTGAATATATATGTAAATAAATCAAAGTTATTCGGATACGTTTGCCCAGATTACTTTAGGACTGCTCCTCAGCATGACCAGACTTATCCAGATAATTTAGCTGGATAATGCTGAATATCGGAATTATCTGCTAATTTATCCGGATAAGTCATCCAGAATGCCTCTGCCTTATCTGGCTAAAAAGTTTTATCCAGATAAGTAGGAGGCAGTAACCACAGTTTCTTGAATTTAGATAGACAAACTGAATATGCACCTCATTACTTTTAGTAAATCAGAAAGTGGGCTTTGGCTAAGGCACATTGATAAAATCCATGATCACAACTGAAATCTCACATATCTCTTTCTACCCACCAGGTCACTGATGAGTGAGATTTGTATAATCTCCCAAAATGATGAGGTAACAGTAACATAATGAATAACAGTAGATTAAGGCCATTTGGTTCATCCAATGTGTCCAGTTTATATATTATACTACATTTATTACATTGCTTCTATAATAGCTTGAAGTGATTCACAACAAAACTAAGCACCTCAACTGTAATAACACACAGCATTAAAATATATCAATTATTATTCTCTTCCTTACACTACTACTTAATATATACTACAATCATGTATCCCTATCATATATTTATTTATCTAAAAAATGTATATTCTGCTAATCCACAAATCTCAGTGGATTACAAAAGAACATACAACATAAAATCATGCAATCAAACAGTAAGCCAAACCAATACAGTAATATAACTAACATCTCAAGACCTACTTAAATGAAATGTTACCCATTTAAAAATAAAACAAAACAAAACAAAAACCACACACACAAAGATAAAAGCATCAGGCTAGGAAAGGTCAGTCAGGAAAAGCCAAAGGAAAAAAGGTGAGATTTATAGGGAAAAAAAAAGATGAATGTATAGTATAAATAGCATCTATTCATGTCACTAAGTTCATACCTGCATGAAGCAATTGTCATAGTTAAAGGCTTTCTTAAAATAACCATGTCTTAAGTTATTTATGAAATCTTTTTTCAGCTGAATTGATCTTAGTAAAGAGCTACACAAAGTTGGCTCTACCACTGACAAACAATGATGTTCCTCTTTAACCTATTATGTCCCAGTGTCCTGTTTAGAGGACAGATTCTTAAAAATTTAGGACATAATGGCTTAAAGAAAGAATTGATAAAAACATATCCTGTAATGAGCAAAGACGCCTATCTGGCACATAGAAAGTCAGTACTGAAGACAAATAGCCTGGGCAATGGTCATGAATTGCCTTAAATGCTAACATTAAAGGGTAGATTTTAAAGAATTTTTGAACTTATAAGAAATGAAAAGGAGTTGATTTGTACAATTCAGCTAGCAGAAACTGCAGTATACAAATCAACGCCTCTTTTTAGAATTTTCATGACTTAAAAGGTCAAAAATTCTTTAATGATGTGAATTTTACAATGGAAACCTCTGAATGTGTCTGTAACACCACCCCACTAACCCCAAGCCATCTCCCAAAAACTCACCCTGAATCAAAGTGCCCCCTTATAATTGTCCATATATAGAGTATCAGACTGACACCCTGTAAAGAGTCTCTCTCTCTCTCTCTCCATTTTTGCACACACAAGGCTTTTACAATTTTCAGTGGCATTCTACAGAAAGCCAGTGGAATGTCCCTAATGCCAGGGGGTACACAATCCCTCAAATTGAGACCACCTAAGATCCTTACTGCAATATTATGCTTGTGCTGTGGACTTTTTATAGCTACCAGTATAAAATGCATTACAGTAATGCCACTGCCGTAAGAGCTGTAACTGCTTCTTTGTGCAGGTTACCCAAAAGCCTTTTCGGAAATCTATTGCTTAGGGTTGTAGCCGCCACTCTGTGCAGGTTACTCCAGTGCTTCTCTCCGTCTCAAACCAATCTCAGGTTTATAAACGTACAAATTCCCATACTTAATCCAATACTGACTCCCCCATTCTCAGATTGAAACCACTTAATGATAGCTGGTATGAAAGGAGAGGTGCTATGTGAATATCCTCCATTAAATCTCTGTCTTTCTATCCCGCCAACATAGATGAATATTCCATTCCCTCTTTCTAGATTAACCCAGAGGACCTTCTCCTTCCCTTGTATGTCCTGCAGATCTGTTGTTTTAATAGTTTTTACATACCTATAGTGCATTCCTCCTTCCTTTTATTCCTATCCTTTCCTTCTGGAATAGGTTGTAGCCCAGAATAGCTATATCCCAGTCATGGTTTTTCATGCACCTCTTTTTGTTACAGCCACTGCATCCAAGTCAGCCTCTTCCATGACTGACTCTAGATCTGCGGCTTTATTTCCCATACTATGGCCATTAGCACGCATTACTTTCCAGATTTTGCCTTTCACAAAAGGTTTGTTGTTTGGAGTGACATGTGTTTTGAAGGTCATATTTTAAATTTTATGTTTAATATATTTTTACAATAAATGCTAAGCAACTTACTTACTATGGAAAATTATTGAACATGTGTCCAGCATCAAATTTAGAGGAAAAAGAAAGAAATTAAGATTAATTACACATTCCAAAGCATTAGTTCACAGTGTCAAGGGGGAAGGAAAGTCATGCCACAATATACAAAATAAAATATAGGAAATCAAACCATGGTCAAAATTCATTCATTCAAAAGAAACAGCTACACATTTTTGTATGGGCTACTGATCTTCATGTCAGCACTGGCTCTCACTGTGCTTGTGGCCCCTCCTACTGCTGCCTTCTTACCTCAGCTCCACCCCCTCAAGGACCCAGGAGACATTCACGGGGGTGAAAACACCATGAGGACACTTGTCCTCTTGTGTAGGTCTCTCCAGGTGCCGGGAAAATGACCAGAGAAGTGTGAGAAAGTACACACCTACCTTCTTAACATGACCTCTCGAGATGGAGCAAAAGAAAACCCCACAGCTACGTTGTTAGGCTTAAGTTAAGTGCTATGATGTTTAGGGAGCAGTTTGGGTCATTTGCAGTTCTGTGGGTACTTTGCGCTTGCAGACCTGCAAACTACTTTTCAAAGGGAAACGGCCTGCAGTGTCTCCCAGTGGAAATCCAGGCCCGCAAGGACTGCATGGAATTTGTACCTTTTTTATCACAGCAAATATGTACGAGGATTTCAAAATGAAATCCTCCTCAGGCTCTAACCTCATACCAACCTTCGGCCACCCTTCCTTTCCGCATGATAAAATCTAACCATCTTGTACACCTCAGTGGCTAGATTTACCCACTGAGGAGATGGCAGGTTTTAGCCCAGGTAACTGCTTAGTTGTCTGGGCAGATTGCTTTGTCAATTGCGTTCCCCATGTAGCATTGTAATACTGTGTTAATAGTGCAGCAAGGTAAAATCTCATTTACAAACTCAAGCAGATCTTTATAATATTTGGGTACACTAAATTTTAATATGCTCGTGATGTTAAAATGGCCATAACCTAACTTTAGTGAACATCAAATTACTTAAGGCACGCATTAAGACCTATGTTTACTGAATCTGTCATATAGTGAGCAGAATTCAACAGTTGACTTTAAAGATTTGTAAAACATCCAAGGGGGAAAATACAGAGAAGCAGAGTTTATCCAATGTGTTATGCTTTACATTTAAGATGTCTTATCATTCTCATCTGCAATTCAAATGGTTCTAGCTGGCTAACTAAGGAGTTAGCTGCCTAGTTTCCTTGTTTGAAAATTGCTCCACTTCTGAATGGCTAAATATATCCACCTACCATGACTGGTGTAGCTTATTTGTGTGTACCATTGTCCCTGCTATTTCTGTGGACAGGGTACATTTATACCCATGTTCCCATAGCAAAATTCCAAGGAGACACTGCCCAAGTAGTTTCTCTCTGAGAATTCACTAAAGGAACGCAGGTAGAAAAGCACTCAGGTACTTTGCCACTAGGCGGCTTTGCGAAAGTTGCCCCTGTACTGTATCCTAAAACACATTCAACTTTGCATTCTTTTTTTTTTTTAATTGAACATTATTTAGCAAGAGGAAGGACTGCTGCTAAATACAGGATAAATAAGAGAATGAATTTTCATCCTCAGAAATCAAAGATGTCATATTATACCCGCTTTCTTAGGTTTCTACATGTACTCAGTAGGAAAAAAACCTAACCAAGGTTGCATGCACGCAGTACAGGATTTCTGTAGGACAGGACTTATGTGTCATTCTCAGCTTTTCTTGTTCAAGACTGCACTACAAACACAAGATCTTTCACAGTAGCCTACTTCTCTATATTATTCCCCTCTGTCCTACTGGAGCAATATGAAATAATTAAAGATGACAATATATTGTCAAAGGTCCCACTTCTGACAGAGCTTTCAGGGCCATAGAACACAGGCCGATGCCCAACAGCCAATTCTCTTCTACAGCGTAGCGCACTACGACATCACAGAAATCAAGCTTTTGGATAAGATTTAACTCTTGTTGTAATGGACCAACTTCCCAGCAGGATTGTTCCCGTTAGCTAGCTTATGCCTTCCATGCCCAGCAGTCGGAGGGAAACGCTGGTCCTCAGGACACGCTCAACAAAAAGAATAAAAACAATGCTGCATCCAGCAGAAAAGAAAACCATGGAAACCAACTAGTTCTGTCTCCTTCAAAAGAAGCAAAAATAGCAGTTAGGTTTTCTTAACAACACTGCTATTAGCAGCAGGGAAAAGACGAGGCTCAATCAGTAATGCAGTTTCTTTCAAAACCAACCACGAACTAGCTGGTCAGATTTTTTTTTTTATTTCATTCAAATCCCATACCTGGTAACCTCCATTTTCAGTTTGTAATTTATTTTGCCTGGGAATTTCAATGTTAGAACAGGTTAACAGGATCCCAGTGACAATGATGAGGCCTGGGGAAATCTAAGCACAATTCTCTGAGGTTCTCTCTACGAATTGTGTGCACTGTGCTGCAAGCTTACACCTCTGGACCAAAAGAAAAAGCAAAAAAAGAAGGAAAACAGAACCACTGCCCAAACTCTAGCAGTCCTTTTCCCAGGAACCATTCCCTTGGCAAAACAAAAAGAGCGATAATATTCTGAGATCCATCAGTCTCCACGTCCAGACGGGGTGTTGGGAAGTCCACCTCCATTTCCTCTAGGGCTTCCTCTCTCTGCTCAAAACCAGGCTCATAGACTTGTGTTTCTACCTGTGGCCTCTCCTCCCCCAGTCCAGGTCCTATGTGTTGCCAAGATCAGAGTCTCCATCCTCCCTTCACTCAGGGACTCCACCCTCAGAGACCCATAGGGCCAGGTCTCCTACAGGAAACCTGAGAAATGTACTTTTTCCAGACTGCAGTCTTGCTCGGCAGGTTTCTCACTCTTAGTCTTGACCAGTAGCCGGTGTACTGCTGTCTGGAGCTAGCTCAGGATGAAGAGTCTACCTCACCACAAATGTACAGGAGAGATGTCAGTTCAGTGATAAACAGAGTTTGTAATCTAGCTAAGTGAAAATGCATCGCCTCCCACACAGCAGGCAGCACTTCTCGCCCCTAAGCCGGACAACTAAAACGGGGGTCACAAATATCAACCTATTCTAATATGTGATGCCCAGCTGCAGTGCAGAGTAAATCTAGACCATCAGCAGCTAAGGCAGGTAATGACACACTAGTTTCATCCCCTAATTCAGCTGGTAAGAAAAGGAGGAAGTGATGTTGTAACTTGTTACTGCTCTGCTGCTGGCAGGGACATGGACCACATCAAGGCTAAAATATCCAAAAAGCCTGGCATATGTTTGAAACGTGTTGACCTGTCAGGTTAGGTCTTTTACCTGGTCAAACATTAAGCTTTGTTTATTTTAAGAATGTTGCAGCTGTTCTCCCTTTAGTTTCCAGTTTACAACAATGCTGTGTCTGTCCTGTGTTTCACTCTCAATTTTCCCAAAAGACACTTCACTTTGCAAAACAAACTCTTCTTTAATCCTCACGTGGGTCTTCATCCACCGGTTGAGGATACTGGTTCAAGAAATGTGTACAATGAGCTCACACAGCTATCTATGGACCACCAGCATTCGTAGCTGACAACTTTTACTACATTTGGTGTACTTCTAACAGATTGTTTATTGGAACCCAGCTTCAAGCAAAACACCTTTTCACAAAAGGCCTGTTAACTTGCACTGTATTTGAACTATGCTTTAATACACTATTACACAAAGATGCAACATTAATTTAATTTCTACCAAATCCCCATAAATGCCAACATTTGGTATTCTATTTAGATTTATAGTGTAAATATCCCAAAATACACCCAGAATTCTGTATATGTTACTTAAGTCTACAATAAATATACATCTGCTTTAAATGGATGACTCTGTGAGACATTTAAGAGCTAATGTAATCCCAAATGGAAAAATCCATATTTCACAGTGTGAAAATTCTCAGAAAGATGATCATCGATCAAACGTGAGGGATAGCATTATTTTAAAATAAGAACTGGCAAGCTGTCTTAAGACCCCTGAATGGTGATTGATTTTGCTAAGTGACAAATGGCTCAGCTTCCAAGGGCTCCATTAAAACATCAGTTTTTGTATAATGAAATAAGCACTTTATTTAGGTTGTTAATCTATAAAGCATGGTTTTAGCCTTGCCCCCTTCCATCGGTAGACGGAAAGAAATAGTGAAAGGTAACAGGGCATCTACCACAGGGCCTATAGGCTCGTGTCCATTGGGATGATTTTTTAAGACTGCTGCTATTCCTAGTTAAGACTGGAGGCATGTTAGTTTATGCACATTTAAAAGCTCTTGAGCAAAAACGTTTGGGAGAGAAAGAGGGTAATATCTCAATCTCACACTGAAATACGTTGGAGCCAGGGAACATTTAGGAGGGACATTATACAATGATTGCACATGATGTGGTCGAAAAAAGAAGGCGTCTCCCTCTTGGAGAAAAGGAAAACTTTGTCACACTTATGGTGATCAGAGATTATTACCCTCTTTATGTAAATGCATAAAATAGCAATTTAATTTCTGGTATGCATTGTTACAATGAGTATGTATTTAGTGATAGAAATGCTGTCCCTTCATTTATTCTTAAAAATCTTTGTTATTTAAGTGGAACTCGAAACACGTAATCTCACCAAAACTTTATTTTTTAGAATCTATTGGAAGAATATCCCGTCTCTCTTTTTTGGTCTCTACTTAGTGTTAGGATTAAATACATTGGCAAGGTTCAAAACTCCTTCTGCTTTTGCCACATCCATCGATATGTATTGAAGTAAATGTGATGAGGACTATTTTGCTGTTCATCAGTCAAATCTTATGGTAGCAGTACTAGCCTTATGCATCCTGGTACCATACACAGGGAGGGTAATTTTCAAAGTCCGCAGACTTCAGCCCGAATTTTCAAAGCAGACTTATGTTCAAGAGTAAGCTCTGAAAATTAGCACTAGTCCCGCACTACGTGCAACAACATACGCACATCAAGTTACACCGGCGAGCAGGTGAGCTTTGTGCGTGTAGATTTGCATGCATACTTTTGAAAGCTAGATTGGTGGTATATAAGTAAATGAATGAAATTAAATCCTTCCCTGTCCCAACTCTGCCACCACCCCCTCCCCCCCACCTCCCTGGAATGCCTCATGCAAGTGTACGTAAAAGCACATAAGTAATCGAACAACACTCACACCTCCAGTTGATTTTCAAAAGGCGATTTACACGCATAAACTGGGGTTTTATGCACATAAATCTTTGTGAAACCTAGTCCCTTAAGGATGAAAGGAACCACCTAGAATGGAAGGGTTATACACCTGTATAGTTAAAGCATCACAGATGAAAACACAAGAAATAACGTGGCATATGATAAAAAAAAAAAAAAGCGAAACCTAGGATTGAGAAATAATAGATGAGAGCCACTGAGTTTATAATTTGAAAGAAACACGTGGGAAGCAGGTAGGTAAGTGTGACTATGTCCAATCTTCAGTAACACTAGTCTCTTGTTTTCCTTGGGTCTCTGTTTGCAACAAATGTCCTTTGAGTAACTTTCTGATGCATGCAGCCTATTCTGGAAGGTTAGAAGTTTCCCTCGGGTAAGATGCATACCGCTCATATAACACATGTTTACATTAACCCAGAAGTGGAATTACAATGGCCCGTCTAATAGTCCGCTCTGTATACGTTATGAAGTACTTAAGGATATTCCTTTCAAAAGCCATTATGCTCACGTGATCTGCCTCAAAGCTTCTCCCTGGGATCTTGTTTTGACAGTAAGGCATTAAGGGGTTGAAACTGATAGCCTAAGTACCACTTACACACTTTGATCAGCCCGGGTCATAATTCTCTCACAAAAAGTCTTGTATATATTAAAAAAGAAAATTAATTTTATTGCAGCTATGTCTTTCTCCTGCTCTCATCACACAGTTCATACGGCTTTGCTGCTCTGTGAGCTTCTACTCACAGAGCGCTTGCTTGCTTTGCAGTGCAAAGCAAGCGAGCACCGAGTGCATCTGTTCTCTACCAGTCTCCATCATGGCCAGGAGGTGCAAACAATGTTCACTGGTTCATTCTTCTTCCCTGTTCTCCTGGGAATTGCCAGCAATATTCAGCAGCATGGCAAGTTTTAGTAGTAAAAAATGCTAGAATCTATGGTTCATTATTATTTTCACTAACTGTGCTGATGCGCTTGGCTCTGAATCTGAACACCTGGTTTGACTCCCACATATGTCACTGACTGAGTGACCCTGAGCAAATCTTCAACCTCTCTGAGGCTGAACTGATAGCATAAGCGCACCAGGTTAGGGATATTGTAGCCACTTGACATAGGAGGCACAATTAAAATTAAAAGTGGTTATAGTTAGTTACTGTGTTCAGTTTGGGAAGCCGTACCTTCTTAAGGACGTTGAGACGATGGAAGCAGTTCAGAATAGGGCTCCTGAAATGATACAAGGCCTGCAACACAGACCCTACAAACAGAAACTTATGTAACTCTAATCTCACACAGGTCACCTTTGGCGGCTGCAGAAGTGGTGAGTGACACTTCTGCAGCCCCAGAATTTAGGAGAGTCCATTTTCTGCAAGAGTTCACCAATTGGGGATCAAATAAATCTGGGAGGCCCAAGAGGAGACTCACAACAAAACAGAGTTGACACCACTGAAGTTAGTTTCAAAAAAATAAATAAATAGAAAGCATATTGTGAAGTCCAAAAAAGAATTAAAACAAGTAGATCTCAGGAAACAAGTCCAAACTGTATAAACCACAGAGAAATAAAACAAATAGTTGCATAGTCACTTACAGATTCCTTTATGACACTTCCCATACAAAATCTACTTCCAGTTCTTTTATTGTGGACTTCCCCAGCGGAGACAGTCTCTCTTTCTTCTCCTTTATGGATAGCTCTCCAGTGTTCTTGCACTTCAAAACTTAGTCAAACATATTTCAATTTCTTCTCTCCCAGGTATCCTTAACTAGGAGTCCTGTATCTAATCTTTTTCCCTTCAGATTCCCTCCTGAGCAACTCCCTTGTGCCACATACTGAACAACTATATATATATATATATATATATATATATATATATATATATATATATATATATATATAATTTTGAGGGCATAAATAGACATGTGGATAAAGAAAAGTCAGCTGATATAGTATATCTGGATTTCCAGAAAGCATTTGACAAAGTCCCTCATAAGAGACTTCTTAGGAAATTAAAAAGTCATGGGAAAAGGGGAAGTGTCCTGTTGTGGATTGAGAACTGGTTAAAATACAGAAAACAGAGAGGAGGGCTAAATGGTTAATTTTCCAAATGGAAAAAGGTGAATAATGGAGTGCCCCAGGGTTCTGTTCTGGGACCACTGCTTTTTAGTATATTTATAAACGACCTGGAAATGGGAACGTGTGAGGTGATCAAATTTTCCGATGATACAAAATTATTCAAAGTTGTTAAATCATATGAATATTGTGAGAAATTGCAAGAAGACCTTGTAAAACTGGGAGACTGGGCATGCAAATGGCAAATGAAATTTAATGTGGACAAGTGCAAAGTCTTGCACTTAGGGAAGAGAAACCCAAATTATAGCTATGCAATGCAAGGTTCCACATTAGGCATCTCCATTCAGGAAAAGGATCTAAGCGTCATATTTGATAATATATTGAAATATTCTGCTCAGAATGCAGCAGCAGCCAAAAAAGCAAATAGAATGCTAGGAATTATTAGAAAAGGAATTGAGAATAAAACAGAAAATATCATAATGCTTCTGTATCGCTCCATGATGTGACCTCATCTTGAATATTGTGTGCAGTTCTAGTCACCACATCTAAAATAAAAATATAGCAGAATTAGAAAAGGTACAGAGAAGGGCAACCAAAATGATAAAGTGGATGGAACGAGTCCCCTATGAGGAAAGGCTAAAGAGTTAGGACTCTTCAGTTTGGCGAAGAGATAGCTAAGGAGACATGTGATAGATGTCTATAAAATAATGAGTGGTATGGAATGAGTAAACATTAATTGGTTGTTTACTCTTTCAAAAAGTACAAAGACTAGGGGACACACAATGAAATTACTAGGTGATACACTTAGAACAAATAAGAGAAGATATTTTTTTTACTGAATGCATAATTAAGTTCTGGAATTCGTTGCCAGAGGATGTGGTGACAGTTATTAGTGTAGTTGCATTAATAAAAAGGTTTGGATAAATTCCTGGAGGAAAAGTCCATAAACCATTAAGATGGAATTGCAGAAATTCACTTCTTATCCCTGGGATAAGCAGCATGCTATCTATCTACCCCATTGGAATCCTGCCAGGTACTTGTGACCTGGATTAGCCACTGTTGGAAACAGGATACTGGGCTTGAAGGACCTTTGGTCTGATCCAGTATGGCAAGTTCTTATATATAATGGTCTTCCCAATAAGACCAGTACTGGACACAACCCCTTGCCCTTTATCTGAACCTCCTCAGATAAAATAGCCTAATCTCCAGCAAACAGCTCTTTGTGACCCATGAAGATTAAATTTAAGACACCCAAAATGTTGTCTCTAGAGGAAAGAAGGGATGGAGAAAAACAGTCAGAGAAACAGTCACATTTATTTGACAGGTTTCAATAAAGTATGAGAAGGGGACATTTTCCATAGAAAAGAAAATTCAGGGACAAGGAGTCATGATATGAAGTTGCAGGGTGGAGAATTAAGAGGAAACATAGAAAAGACCCCTGAAAAGGACCAAATGATCCATCCAGTCTTCCCAGTAAGCCTGTACCGTGCAGGTTACCCCATGTTTATATATTTCCCAGACCATATAGTCAGGGCCCTTGTTGGTTGCTTTTTGAATCCAGTTTCCCGTTACCCCCCCCTCCCCCCCATGCTTAGTTTCCCACACTAGCCCTCACTGATTACTGTTGAATCCAAGTCCTTGTTATGCCTTGTTGTTGAAGCAGAGAGCAATGTTTGAGTTGCATCACAGTAACAGTCTTGTTATTTAAGGGTAGTAACCGCCGCATCAGCAAGTTACCCCCTTACTAGTCTTCCCAGTCTGTAAAGGTTGGGCTCTCAGTTGCTGAATAAATCAAATTCCCTTTCTCCCCCTGCCGTTGAAACAGAGAACAATAATGAAGTAATGCATCTACAGTATCAAGGCTTATTGGTTAAGGGTAGTAACTGCCACACCATCAAGTTACTCCATGCACTCTTTTCTTCATTTCCATCCTTCAGCCTTTAGGGTTCCACAGTATTTATCCCATTCCCTTTTGAATTCCTTCACTGTTTTGGATTTCACCACCTCCTCTGGAAGGGCATTCCAGGCATCCACCACCCTCTCCGTGAAGAAATATTTTCTGACATTGGTTCTGAGGCGTCCTCTTTGGAGTTTCATTTTGTGACTCCTAGTTCTACTGATTTATTTCCAACAGAAAAGGTTTGATGCTTGCTCATCATTAAAACCTTTTAAGTATCTAAAGGTCTGTATCATATCACCCCTGTGCCTCTTCTATTCCAGGGTATACTTATTCATATCCTTCAGTCTCTCCTCATAGGTTTTCTGATACTGACCCCACACAATTTTGGTAGCCCTTCTCTGGACTGCCTCCATCCTGTCTCTATCCCTTTTGAGAAAAGGGCTCCAGAACTGAACACAGTATTCCAGGTGAGGCCTCACCAAGGACCTGTAAAAGGGCATCACCACCTCCTTTTTCTTACTGGTTATTCCTCTTTATTTGCAGCCAAGCATTCTTCTGGCTTTAGCTATTGCCTTGTTACATTACATTGCCATTTTCAGATCACCAGAAACTATCACCCCAAGATCCCGCTCTTGGTCCGTGCACATCAGCCTCTCCTTCCCCCCATCACATACAGCTCTTTTGGATTAGTGCACCATTAGTGCCTGACTCTGCACTTCTTGGCATTGAATCCCAGCTGCCAAATCTTCTACCACTCTTCAAGCCTTCATAAATCACTTTTCATTCTCTCTACTCCTTCAGGCATGTCCACTCTGTTGCAGATCATGGTATCATCCACAAATAAATAAACTTTACTTTCTATCCATTCTGCAATGTCGCTCACAAATATATTGAACAGAACCGGTCCCAATACCGATGCCTGTGGCACTCCACTTAACATGGCTCTCTCTTCAGAGTAGGTTCCACTTACCATTACACGCTGTCTGCTATCAGTCAACCAGTTTATAATCTACTCCTCCACCTTGGCGCTCACTCCGAAGTTTCTCATTTTGTTCACAAGCCTCCTATGTGAGATGGTATCAAAAAGTAGTGGCAACCTGATTTCTGATCCAAGATGGTGCTGGTATGGGAGAAGCTGGTGTTAGGAGCTCCTGAACCGTTGTCTAATAAATTTCTTTCCTTTTACCTGAGCATTGTGCAAAATTGATGCCTCATACCAAATGAAAAGGCAGGGTCAGAGAGGACGCCTCGACCCCTGTGAGACCCATGCTGATTCAGACAACGCTAGCGGGCTTCTACCAACAAGCAGTGTTCATGACCCCAGAGAGTCCCACGTGAGCGATAGGTGGAGAGCAAGCACCTTTTCTCATGGAAGAAGTCTTTCTTAGTCCTGGGACCCCAACTATGCCTTTACCACTGACGAGCATCACAACAACCGCTGACCCAGGCTTACTGCATCGAAGGATGGTGTCCTTGGAGGTGAGCCCGGTTGAGGAGGGTGCAGTGGGGGCTATAGCGGTGCCAGAAATGGTAGGAGAACCGACAGCTTCTTCCCCCTCGGGTGGATGGCTCTTTCGGCGAAAGCCGAGTCTGTATTGGCGAAGAAATTGCTGCTGCAGAAAGGAAGCCAGCTCAATTCCTGAGGACCCAGGACCTGCATGGACTATCTTTGCCTCAACCGATAACTTTTTTACCTTATTCACTGATTGAGAAACCAAAAACTGTTGCAATGGATGTGCTGTGGCAAGCAATTGTCTCGCTGCAAAATAATATAGTGAATTTAACTACGAATATAAAAGAAATGCAAACGGTTCTTTATAATGTGAATCCAACTTTAAGTCAACATACAGAGACTTTGGAGAAAGCAGATGCAGAAATAAATCAAATTAAAAAAGTACAGCTCTCAATTATACAAGGAGAAACCCTGCTAAGTAAGAAAATTGAAAATTTGGAAAATTCTACTAGATATACAAATCTCAGAATCATAAATTTTCCTAAATGCAGATTGGTCTCCCCAAAAGAGCAATTAAAGAACTACTTTCAGGAAGAATTACAAATATCATCTGAAAATTTTCCATCCGTATCGAATGCTTATTTTTTGTCGTGGAAAAATGAAAGAGAAACAGAAAATCAACCAGTGGAGGCAGTGTCACTGAATGTAACTGAATTACTTGAGACTTCTTATAGTTCACAGGTAGAAAAGAGAGGTACTCTTTTGGTTAAATTTACATTATCGTCGGATAGAGATAATGTTCTAAAATTGTATTTGCGTAATAGAACCTCTCTTTACCTGGAGCAAAAATTGTCGATCTACCCCGTCGTCTCTAAAGAAACCCATATAAGACGTAAAATAATTTTTGGTTTTGGCAAATCAAGCAAGAACTTTTGGTATACAATTGGTGATTAGGTTCCCTTGTAAGTGTATCATGTGATGTGAAGGTATAAGATATGTCTATTATGAACCAGAGCAATTGGAAAAAATTTTGGAAGCCCGACGGAACCAAGGAACTGAGCCTAGAACATCAATTTCTGAATTGTTGGTTTAAGCTTAAATTAAATAATTTTGCAATCTCTCATTGTATTTGGTAAATATATTTAGGAATAAAATTGCTCTAGTAATGGATCTCTCTCACAATTACATAGAAACATAGAAATGACGGCAGAAGAAGACCAAATGGCCCATCCAGTCTGCCCAGCAAGCTTCACACATTTTTTCTCTCATACTTATCTGTTTCTCTTAGCTCTTGGTTCTATTTCCCTTCCACCCCCAGTTTTAATGTAGAGAGCAGTGATGGAGCTGCATCCAAGTGAAATATCTAGCTTGATTAGTTCGGGGTAGTAGCCGCTGCAATAAGCAAGCTACACCCATGCTTATTTGTTTTACCCAGCCTATGTTATACAGCCCTTATTGGTTGTTTTTCTTCTCCCCTGCCGTTGAAGCAGGGAGCTATGCTGGATACGCGTGAAGTATCAGTCTTCTCCCATGCTGTTGAAGCAGAGAGCCATGCTGGATGTGCATCGAAAGTGAAGTATCAGGCACATTTGGTTTGGGGTAGTAACCGCCGTAACAAGCCAGCTACTCCCCGTTTTGTGAGTGCGAACCCTCATTTTCTCCCCTGCCGTTGAAGCAGAGAGCTCTGCTGGATGTGTGAAGTATCGGTTTTTCTTCTCCCCTGCCGTTGAATCAGAGAACTATGCTGTATATGCATTGAAAGTGAAGTATCAGACTTATTTGATTTGGGGTAGTAACCGCCGTAACAAGCCAGCTACTCCCCTCTTTGTGAGTGTGAATCCTTTTTTCCACATTTCCTCTTGCTGTTGAAGCTTAGAGCGATGTTGGAGTCACAGTAAGCATGTGTATGTTTATTTAATAAGGGTATTGACTCCAGGCAGTAGCCCTCATTCTGGCGAGTCACCCACTCTTCATTGGCGGCCTCTTGACTTTATGGATCCACAGTGTTTATCCCACGCCCCTTTGAAGTCCTTCACAGTTCTGGTCTTCACCACATCCTCAGGAAGGGCATTCCAGTTTTGTAATAAGGAATTACAATTGTTATTATTATTACAATTATTCCTTATTGTATTCCTTATTACAATTGTTTTGTAATAAGGAATACAAGATCTAGTTATATATATATATTTTTTTGTAATTGTGAGAAGTGTCAAGTATAAGCATGTATTTCCTGCTCTTTTGGTATTCAATGTAAATTGAATAAATTGTATCAATTGAAATTTATAAAAATAAAAAAAAGTAGTGGCAACCAAAAATGCATGGGATAGACACAGAGGGCAGTGCTAAGGGCAGATAGGGTAAGAGGGAGAAGAAATTGAGGAGTCCTGAATGTTTTGTTTAGCGGACCAAAGGGGGGATAATACAAGTCAATGGGCAGAGAGTAGCATCAGTTTTCCTGGATTAACCTGCATGTAGAGGCTGTGGTTACAACCCTAACAGAAGCATACCGTTGTATCAGACATCCAATAGGCTGGGGTAACTTGTTCTGAGTTGCCATATTTAAAACCCTATATCTAAATCAGGATGATATTATGCACTTCAATTACAAACAAAGCTCAGAAAATGTTTTCTTATAGACATATCAAAACAATATCCCCTACAATATATTACAAAGCACACACCCTCAGCGTGTATATCTCACATATAAACTACACATGTCCACAGTTTTTCATAGCATTCTCTTAAAAAATGTCCTTCTCAAAAAGCAATACACACAATGCCAATAAACCACCAGCACATAACCTATTATGAAGGTATTTGTTCCAGATGGATATTCCAGCAAGAAAAGAATCAATCAAATCAATATTAATAAAACAGCCAGTGTTTTAAAAATGTCCTTAAAGAGCCATCACCAAAGTGAACATACACCGAAAACAGTTGGACAAATTTTGTCCAATTGAATAATCCATGAAGAAAATCAATAAATGCACATTTGCAGAAAAATGATCAAATCGGCAAGTCAGACATTTGTAAAAAATCTTCAAACTGGGAAACTGCTGATAAAAAACAAACAAACACCACATTCCTTTTTTAATTTATTTATCAACATTCGTGGTGATTTACAGGTAAACCACAGGAAAACACAATCTAGACATGGAAAACATGAAAGAAACAAGAGTTCATAAAGACCCATGCTACTAGATTGTGCCAAGTCCACATAATTGAAAGAAGGGCAAGAAAATAAGAAAAAAGAACAATGATTCACTTTAAAAGAGATGGGAAACAGCAAGAAGCTATTCTCAACATGTTTCACTGTAAAGACTTCTTCAAAGGATCCTCTTATGCTGCCTGATTTTCTTCTGTCCTCGTCAATATAACAATCTCACTTCATCTATACCTCCAACAGACTTGGCACCAAGTTTCAATCTGGGAACAGAACACGCAAGGATGCCATCTTAGAAAGGTCTTTGAAAGTGGGACGTGGATTACATAAGGTTTTATGTATCTTTGGAAAAAGGCAAAGCACTGGCATCCTAGGGTGCTCAGTTATTAGAAATGTCTTTTCCTTACCAGTAAGATAGTCTTCTTCCCAAGCCCATTCAATAGCGGTATCAACCTTACATTGAATCGAAACAGTGAGGTCCTCATCCAAACATTGATAAAATACAACATTAGACAGTTGGCTCTCGGCCTCAGTCAAACAATCATCTTTGTTCACAAGGACTATAAAATCCCCTTTATCAGTGGGCTTAATGACAATCTAATCATTGTCACATAAATCATTTAAGGATTGTTTCACATTCTGCTTCATTTCTTTTTCTGGTTCATTTGTCTATTGCAGCTAAAAAAAACCATTTTTTCGATGGAATTAGATTCTTCTGAAGCTGCACCTGATGAAACTACTGTTTCAGTGGTATAGAAGAAGTCTACTTGGATGGATCCTTCTATTTTTACTTTTTACTAATTGGTTAAAAGATATTTATCTGCCTTGACTTGTCTGCCCGAGTTTCACAATTTGTCTTGGATGGAGAAATGTGCCTTAAATGATTTATGTGACAATGCTCAGATTGTCATTAAACCTGTGGATAAAGGGGGTTCTATAGTTGTTAGGAACAAATATGACTATTTGATGGAGGCTGAGCATCAACTGTCTAATGTTGCTTTTTATCAGTGTTTAGATGAGGACCCTACTGTTCTGATTAAATGTGAGGTTGATATTGCTATTGAATGGACTTGAGAAGAAGGATATCTTACTGGTAAAGAACAGGCTTTTCTAATAACTGAATACCTAGGATGCAGGTGTTTTACCTTTTATTGAAGGTACATAAAAACCTTATGTAATCCACATCTCACCTTTAAAGACCTTTTTTAAGATGGTGTCCTTGTGTGTTCAGTTCCCAGACTGAATGATATTTGCGAGGCGTGTGTCCACCCCACCTTTGGTCTGTTTTAGATTTCTCTGAGAATTGTCTGAAGATCTGCTGAAGATTTTCCCCGATTCAGGCATTATGGTGCCAAAACACCAGTGTTGGGCATAGTATATGATTTCCTGTGGACTTTAACAAACTCTCCCTTTGACATACTGTCCTTTTTGGATTTTTGTGAATTTGCGCTCTGATTGATTAACAAGATAATGTATAGCTAAGAAGATCCCAGTTTGACATCTTTGGTTATTATGCAGAAAGGTATTTAGGATTATTTTTTAAATAGTGTTTTGATATATTCTGTGGGACTTTTTGGACTTATTAATTTGAAATATAGGTGTATGATTATATTTTTGGGTATTTAGCCACTATTGTGTAATAACCATAAAAGCCTGCTGTAACCCTGTTATATGATACATTTAAAAAAAAAATTGTTTGGAATAATTAGACATCCTACTTGTTTGTATTGTGGTAATAGTTGGTGTAGATATTATCTGTTGAAAGCTTTTTGTTTGCGTTTAGTAGCTTGGAGGTGACAGTCAAAGAGCTGCCTCAAACCAACATACAAAGTGGCTTTATCAGCCAATGGATATTTATTGAATTGCAGAGTACTGTACTGTGCAGCATTTGCTTTCTAAAGGGTGAATTTTCAAATCACTTACACATGCAAAAGTAGCATATATATATGCATAAGTAACTTGTATTTATTTAACTGATATTTTATAAACATTGAAAGCATTATTATTATATTTGTATTCTGCTTTTCAGGCACTTCAAAGTAGATTCTATTCAGGTACTCTGGATATGTCCCTGTCCCCAGAGGCTTCTGAGGTAATGGAGAATAAAGTAATTTGCCCAAACTCACAAGCAAGTGCAGCAAGATTTGAACCATGGTTTCACTGCTTTGCAGCCCCCTGCACTAACAACTATGGCCACTTCTCTGCTCTACTTTGTTTTGCAGAAAAAGGGGCGATGTAGGGGCACTCTGGGGTAGGCCCAACAGTTATGTGTGTAAGTGGCTATTATATAAGACACACACGTACATTTGGCAACTTGTGTCATTTTACACCTACTAGTTAGCTTGCATAGTTGATTTGATATCATATTTGTTTATTGTATACTATTGGCTGGGTGGGAAGTCTGGATGACCTGGGGGGGAAATTCAGGCTGAAGAATCTTGAGGATCTGGAGAAGGACTGGTGGAGAAATCAGAAAACCGATAATTTAAAATATTCTGATTTCCACACAGAAATCAGGCTTTACGTGAACAAGTCCTACTTCCTGTGTTGGGATGGGATGATGACTATGTGAGTGCAGTCAATACCTCCCAGAGCATTAGGAAAGTTGGCAATGGCATAAAACCCTCTCTTCAAGTCCAGCAGCTCCTGCCTTTCATGAGGGAATCTTATGTCATGATTAATACGGTTACATACAGCTGTTATGAGCTGGCCCAGACAACTGGAAAAAGAGGTTTGGGACATTCCCCCGACAACCCCGCCTGTCATTTGGAAGGAGCCAGGTGCCACAAAATGCAGGGCACACGAGTTTTGTGAGGCCCGGTATAGCGTGGGACTTTTCCGTGGCTGGATCTAGATTCCTTCTGAGTTCTTGATACAAATCCATAATAGCCTGAAAGCTGAGGCGATACCTGGTAACCATATATTCTTCCGGCATGCCCAGCAATGTGGTCCTAGATGACTGGTGCGCTCCCTGTACCACCTTTGTGCCCTCCTGCATGGCAGTCTCTTCAGTGGGCCAGGGCGCTCCACTAGCAGGGAAATAGGCTCTGGTTCTTGTGCGGGGCCTTCCCTAGGAGGTGTTTGAACCTGTCTTGCCTGTTGTTGTAATTCTTCTTGTTCTTCTTGTTGTAGTAATTCAGGTTGTTGTTGTATTTGAGCAGCCCGAAGCAGCCAATATCCCCCTTAACATTGTACCTTTCGGAAGATAGGGCAGATAAGAAAAGCAGGTTTTTTTGGCCCGGCAAGGCTGTGTAGGTGTGTCAAAGAGAAGCCTCATTTTATTGCTCGTGATAATAGCCTCCCTCTTCCCCTGTAGTCCCTGACCCCTTAAAAGCTCCTACCTATTTATGTTTTCTTTGTTTATGAACTTACGCCAGCAAGCTGTCGGCGCGCGATCCCCTGGCACAGCAGCAAATGGCTACTGTACCAGCCGCCTCCAGCTCCGCCCCTCCCTGCCCACTGATCGCCCCCCCCCCCCCCCAACGGACCACCCCTTTTGTGAAGCCCGGCTCTTGTGCACATAACAGGAGTTACACATGTGGCCGGGCCCCTTCTAAAATGCGTGCGCCACTCACAAGGCCTGGCCACGCGCATAACCTCTGGACTTTACGAGTGCGGGGGAATAAAAATTCGGCCTTAAGGCCCTAACGCGATTTGATGAATGACCCTGTTAGTTGGATAAGTGCTCGATAGCAGGTCTAAAGTTAGCCATATAAGACTTATCCGGCTAATTTATTCAGCTATATTCAATGGTATAGCCATATATCTGAATATCCTGTCTTATCCAGCTAACTTAGACTGAGTTTTAAAAAATATCTACCCCATAAATCCTTTAGAAAATAACCTACTTAGTTGTTAAATATGTTTCCTGCCATCATTTTATGTCTCTCTCTGTTCTCAGCAGCTTGTTTTGTCTGTCATCCTGTTTCAACTATTGAAAACAGGATGCTGGGCTTGATGGACACTCAGTCTGACCCAGTATGGCAACTTCTTATATCAAAGAGGCTATGTGCATTACCCCTCTTGCACAATCAGATATGAAATGTGATTAACATCCAAAGTTACTGATTTCGGCTAGTAGGAGTGGGGAGAATTTATTTTAAGCTTGAAACTGAAAAAAAGGGGACACAGCCTGAATTCTTTGGGGGTGGATGCTTTGTTAAAAGGAAAAAAAGCAGCTCTATTTTGAGGGGTGAGAGAGACATAAACCCAGGTTATGTGTTGCAATTTCCAGTACACCAGCTTCAAATCCATTTCTTAGAAAGAAGAGTTTTATTACGCACGTTTCACAGGGTGCGTTTCGTTTGTGGGCGTGCCCACCTAGAAGTGGCAAGACAATTCCTCAGCAGCATATCCTACAGTTTGTTCAAATCTCCACCTTTCTTTCGTTACCTCCATCCCAGTTCTACCTAACGTTGCGCAGAGCCACAGAAGCAATGAGCCGCGTCTCAGGAAGCTGAGAGGGGGGCCTATCAAGATGCACAGACAGCTTCGAAGGGCCAGGCAAAGCCTTGGAGGTCTATCTAATGCCGTCAGCAAGGACCCCCAGCCCTGATGGAGCTCAGCTGCTAAAAGAGAAGCAGAAAGCACTTTAGATAAGAGGCACAAACAAAAAGGGAAGGCTTTGTATATTTTGATTTTGTCAGTCTGGAGATTTCCCCCCCCCCCCCCCCCCCCCCCCTCAAATCTCTTCTGGAAAAACAACCTTTGGCTCCATGACTAAGACGACTAAACCTTTACCCTCTCCTCCCACCAAGTCTTCCTTCTGGCAGAGGAACAAAGGACCGGTACTAGCATTTGATATGGGTGTTCCTCTTTCACGTCTGCATTACATCACGACGGAACAGAAATCTCCTCGTGGAAGGCGGCTCCCCAAATAACAAATGGGCCTCCGACATGGCGGTTAAGTGACGCTCGGCAAGATAAAGAAACTCAAGCTTGACAGTAAGATCAAGTGACACTTCAGGTCCTTCCAAAGACACCCGGGCGCTTTCTCCTTCGCTTCAGGGGTGGTCAGAATTGAAACAAACACAGAACACGTCTTGTCTTGTCGAGGGGTCGCGCCTGGCCTCGCACTTTCCTTCCCTGTGTTGGTTCCACTCGTCTTCATTCGCCCTGATCAATAACTTTCAATTGTGGCACGCCGCCAGTCTCAGTTACATCACCGGGCTCCCAGAGCACTCCGGGGGGAGATATGTGAGAGGGGGCGGCTGTGCAGACAAGGAGGAAACAGACTCCCTGGGGTTGGATCCAGTGCTGGCATCTTTTTCATTTGAAATGGTCCCTGGTCATCACCCTACACTGTCACATTGTGGTATTAAGTCTTAGACTTGTGTGGCATTCAGAATCTTTCAAAAGCATCTCTCAAACACTTTGTACTTTTAAGCAAGTAGTACAAAGAACGACATTTTGTGCATTTAGATGCTTTTTTTATCTTAAATGTCCCCTGTACACAAAAATACATCTATCAGGAAAACAAACATGCCAAATCAGATTCATCTCAGTGCTTCTGAAGGGTTGGATTTAAGGACTGGCCAATACTCTGGCAGTGCTATTTGTAGAACCCTTGAGTACACATTATTTTACAAAAAAATTTTGCTTTGGTGACAAATTCACAGTGGGAGATATTCGTGTTAGTTCAACTCTGCATAGCCTAAAAATCTGTAGCATTTTTTGGATTTGTTTGTGCAGTCTTTTTTCTTGTATCATGTTGGAAACTGTTGCATAAACAGCTGTGGCATAAACCAAAAATCTAAAACTTCATTGTACAAGCAAAAATTTACAGAGTGTGTGTGTGTGTGTGTGTGTGTGTGTGTGTGTGTGTGTGTATGGTAGAGTTTATAATTTTTAACCCAGTCATTAAATTTGACCATAAAAGACCTAACTAGCAGTTTTGATTGTGATTTAGGCTCTTCATTGTCCTTGGGGGTCCCTGAATATATAGAAACAATGAAGCATTAGCAGGGATTAATTGGAATAATTTATTGTTTAGAAAAGACAAAAATTATTTCCTCTCACTCAGGTTTTGGAAATTAATTATTCCGGGTACAGAGAGGTCCATATTCAGCTGCTGTGTGGCTCAGCTAGTTAGCTGGATAAACTTACCCAGCTAACTTAGGGATCGATTTTAAGACCCGCGAGCGCGTCCATGTGCACATGGTTCCCGTCACACGTACATGGACGCGCCAGTTTTATAACATGCAAGAGTCTGTGCACCGCATGTTATAAAATGCAATGTCCACGCACACCTGCACGCTGGATTTTAACATCCGCACATGTATGTGCGGGCGGCCCTTGATTTGCGCGCACGGGGGAGGGGGGTGAATTTTCAAATTACGCGCGGGAACACGATCACCCTTTTCCCCTAACCCTATCCTTCCTCCCTCTTCCCCCTCTCCTCCCCAAGCCCTAACTTAACCCTACCTAGCCCCAATTTTTTTTATTTTCATACTTGGTGCTCCTCGCGAGCAGAAGTAAACCTGGCACGCACTTCTCCTGGACAGCGTCTAATGGTGCTGTCCCAGCCCGCCCTCACCCCTCCCAGCCCAGACACCACCCTTTTTGAATGGCCTGTCACGTTGGCGTGTAATGGGGGTTACACGCATGGCCGGGCCGTTCCGAAAATGTGCACAGTGGACGCAGGGCCCAACCACGCTCATAACCCCCGTAATTCACGTGTGCAGGGCTGCGCTGCTGAATACATCCAGCTGTCTTATCTGGCTACCTTTAAATTTATCCAGCTAACTTTAGGACAACCCTATGGATCGACCAGAGTTAGCCAGATAAGTTATTCGGCTAACTCTGAATGTTAATAAACCATGATTTATTTTTGCAATAATTCTGAATTTGTTTTGTTCATAAATGCTCTTGCTTCATGTGGCTCTTGGGGTTGTCGGTAATATTTAATAAATGAAAGATGAAAAAGATCAATTGGCCTATCCAGTGTGCCCATTTATTCCTGAATAAATTCCACCCTGTGCTCATTCTGCGTCTATGGGGAAAAATGCTTAGTAAATAAGGCCATTGGCCTGAAAGTTTTCTGGCCCAGGGAAATAATGGGTGTCATTTTGTAACATTGTACATAAGTTAGCCAGCAAATATGTGCTTAAATTGTACCAATTTTCAAAGTGGACTTTTGCACATTAGTCCACTTTGAAAATTATTCCAGCAAAATTACACGCACACAATTACACCTATAATTGGTGTCAGTCATTTTGCCAAGAGAATTTCTGCTCATAGGAGTACATTTTCAAAGGGGTTTATACATACATAAGTGGCAAGTACTAGTGGATTTGCTATTTTAAAACATCCTGAGTATGCCTGTATTTTCCAGTTTGTGCATACATTTTACCGATGGAAAAAAGGGATGGGCTAGGGATGTTTCTGGGCACGGTAGTTGCTATTATGTAAGACAGATATGTGTACACATTACCAAATTTATTCGGACATTTTTACACCTTCTAATTAGTGCAAGTGAAATTGGACTTGTCTGCTGTCTTAAAGTTTTGGAAGGGAGGTCTGGGTGAACTGGTGGTGGTTCAGGATTAAATGCTACAGAGTCTAGATGAATTTGGAGATGGACTGGGTGAACTGGTAGAGGCATTGGCGAACTGGTGATTTCAAGTATGCACAAAAGTATTTCAAAACCACATATGCACATACTTTATAAAATACCTACCTCTGTGAATAAATTAGTTATTAGGTGTATATGTTTTTTCACATCTAACATATACATGCATATGTTTGTAAAATAAATATAGAAAGTTAACCCTTTTCTTGCATTGGAAATATTCACACCTAGTGAAACATGCACACTTTTTCAGAGCAGAACTAATTTCCTCAGGAAATTACAAAGTCGTGGGATAGGAGGCAGCGTCCTATTGTGGACTGGAAACTGGTAAAAAGACCAGCAACATATTGTAGGACTAAATGGTCATTTTTCAAATGAAGAAATTGTAACCCACCTAGTGTTGTAGATAGGCTGGCTATAAATAAAAAAATAAATACATGTCATTAGAGGAGTACCACAGGGATTGGTACTGGGACCTGTGCTGTTTAACATGTTCATAAATGATCTGGAAAAGGGAAGGGCGAGTGAGACAATCAAATCTGAAGATGACACAAAACTATTCAAATATGTTAAAACAGCAGCGGATTGTGAGGAACTACAGAAGGACCTTGTGAGACCAGGAGACTGGGCATCTGAATGGCACATGAAATTTAATGTGGAAAAGTGCAAAAGTGATGCACATAGGGAAAAATAATCACAGCTACAAGTGCACAATCCTGGATTCTGTATTAGGAGTCACTACTCAGGAAAAGGACCTTGGAGTCCTTGTGTAGAATTCGTTGAAAACCTCAGCTCAATGCATGGTGTCAGTCAAAAAAAAGCAAACAATGTTAGGAATGATCTGAAAAGGAATGAAGAATAAAATGAAAATATTATATTGCCTCTGATTTGCCCCATGGTCCGGCGACTTTTATTGTATGCCATTCTGGTTGCCCCATCTCAAGACAGACATAGCTGAGCTAGAAAAGGTACCGAGGAGGATGGCAAAAAATGATAAAGCGGTTGGAACATCTGTCCTATTGTCACAGTTGCATGGGCTGATTTGGGGATGCCCCCAAGCAGGGAAGGAGCAGGAGTCAGAAACAAACAAGTCAGGCATGCAGTCTTCTGAGGATTGGCATAGATCTTCTGCCTGACCAGCCACCTTCCCTCCAGTTTGAGCTTTCTGATGCTGGTGGCTGGCAGGTGTACTGGAGGGCAATGCACTGGGTCAGGAACAGGGTACTTACATGAACAAGGAGTGCCCCGGAAAGCAAGGGAGGGCAAGACCAAAACAGAGTGCAGAACATGGAGCATGCAGAAGAGCTAGGCCACCTGGAGACCTAGGCAAGACACAGGAGGGCTACTGGGAGACCCACAGGTGCCATTGGGAGACCCAGAAGGACAGGAGCACAGCTAGTAAACACACAGCCAAGTTGGGGGACGGGAACTGTCCTGTCCTGTCTAGGCCACAACTGGCCTAGACAGGACAGGACAAGATTCGGAATACATGCAGATAAGAAAGGCCCAAAACAAGGCAAGGACAAGACAAGGAACACAGGCAAAGAGATAAGTCAAAGGCAGGGCAGACAGGCTAAGAATGTCTAAACAGAGAAGGACCTAGGCACAGAACAAGGCAAAGTTATACAGGCAAGAGTATAAGAAAAAAGAACAAAGGCAAGGTTATACAGGCAAGAGTATAAGAAAAAAGAACAAAGGCAAGGTTATACAGGCAAGAGTATAAGAAAAAAGAACAAAGGCAAGGTTATACAGGCAAATATATTTATTTATTTATTTATTTAATGTCTTTTTTATACCGATAACCGTTCACACATCATATCGGTTTACAGTTAAACAGGAACCATTGGGCAGAACCCTTACATATAACATTGCAAACAGGTTAACTTTTGGGCAGGGCCCTTACATAAAATTGAGAACAGCAAAATCACTATATACATATCACCAAAACTATATACAAAAGATAAGTACATAAATAGCCGAGTCAAAGTACAAAATCGATAGGCATACAACGTAATCCGAGAAATAAATCATAAGTCGCGTATCAGATTCTAGGAGAATCACTTATTTAATCAGTAAGGATTTATGTAATGGGAGGTGATGTGTGGTAAGCTTGCTGGAAGAGCCATGTTTTCAGTTTTTTTTTGAAAGTGGGTGTGTATGATTCCAGGCGTATATCAGGATGCAGGGAGTTCCATATAGAGGGGCCGGCTAGGGAGAAGCTTAGAGTACATATACATAGACAAGAGGCCAAAGGCAGAGAGGAGACTCCATGCTGAGGAGGGGAGTATCCTTTGAGGGAGATATTCTTATAGAGCTGGCCTTGTTGCATCATGCAGCCTTCAAAGCAGTAGCCAGAACGAGTCCGAGCATGGCCCAGTGAGGGCCTCTGCTGGCGGAGGGGTGGGCACTGTCTACCAACCAAGTTCATTACATCTATGACGAAAGTCTATGCAGGCTAGGGCTCTTCAGTTTGGAAAAGAGACAGCTGAGAGGGTCATGATAGAAGTTTATAAAATCATGACTGAGGTGGAATGGGTAAATAAAGGATGGTTATTTATCCTTTCGAATAATACTAAAACAAGAGGACACTCCATGATACTAACAATCAGCAGATTCAAAACAAATCATAGCAAGTACTTTTTCACTCAGTGTACTATCAAACCGTGAAATCTGTTGCCATAGGATGTGATCAAGGTGACTTTGATGTGTATGTCTGAATTTCCCTGTGTACCTGAGGATGTGAGCTCATTATTTCTTTTTGATTAAGGTAATGTAAACCGGATGAGGAAGGAATGTAACAATTGGTTAGGGAACTGATGAGAGAGGAGGCTATTTTAGATCTAATTCCTTCTTAGCATAGCAGGGTTTAAATGAGGTTTGGACAAATTCCTGGAGGAAAAGTCTAATCAATTAACCCAATATTGACTGGGGAAATGTAACATCAGGACATGCTAGAGAGGTAAAGTTCCTGGATGGAATACATTTCTGCTTCATGGAGCAATTGGTTAGGGAACTGATGAGAGAGGAAGCTATTTTAGATCTAATTCATAGAGGAACAAAGGATTTGGTGAAATGTAACAGTGGTAGAGTCACTTGGCAATACTGATCATAACATGATCAAATTTGAATTAATGACTATAAGGGGGAGAATAAGTAAATCTACAGCTCTAGCACTAAACTTTCATAAGGGAGACTTTGATAAAATGAGGAAAATAGTTAGAAAAAAAGTGAAAGGTGCAGCTATAAAGCTTAAGAGTACATAACAGGTGTGGGCATTATTTAAAAATATGATTTTAGAAGCGCAGTCTAGATGTATTCCACACATTAAGAAAGGTGGCAGGAAGACCAAACAATTGTAGTATGGTTAAAAGGAAAGGAGAAAGAGGCTATTTTATACAAAAGGACTTCCTTCACAAATTGCAAGAAGGATCCATCTGAAGAAAATAGGAAACAGCATAAGCATTGGCAAGTTAAATGTAAAACACTGATAAGACAGGCTAATTTGAAAAGAAGTTGGCCATAGAGCCAAAAACTCATAATAAAAACTTTTAAAAATATATCCAAAGTAGGAAGCCTATGAGGGAGTTGGTTGAACCAGATGATGAGAGGTTAAAGGGGCACTTAGGGAAGAAAAGGCCATTGCGAAAAGACTAAATTAATTCTTTGCTTCAGTGATACTAATGAGGATGTTGAAGAGATACCTGTTCCGGAGATGGTTTTCAAGGGTGATGAGTCAGATGAAATGAAATTAGGCAGTTAGGTAGGCAAGGAAGGGAAAGTGCAACAGATAGCAGCTAATGTATCCAAATTTTAGACAGGTCACTATTTTACTAGGATGCTTTCTTGGTGCAAAGTTCTGTTCTAGGACTTCCATGCCATGTTCAGGTCAGTTTACCTGTTATAAATTAAATGAACATAAAAATATAAGACATGTGTAATGCAAAATCTTGCTCAGTTGCTATTGGTCTGATGAAGGGAGTGTTTCCTAACTAGTGAGAAAAGGGGTTAATTTATATCTTTTTTCTTATGCAAAAAATACTTGCGCTTGTAGAACCTAACTTTCAAACCTTTCCATGGTACGGCATTTGCGCACATAAGTGAATGCGCAGGGATTAATGTTAGTGGGAGCTGCACAGTTTATAAGCTGCGCATTTCTGCTCTGAAAGTACCTGCGTATATTTTGAATAGACAAAAACGCATGCTCTTTCAACCCATTTTATAAACCTACGTGTGTATATTTTATGCGCAAAACAATTATGATACTGCAGAAATAAATAAGAATTAAAAATGCAGGCAGGTGATTTATAAAGTGTGCATGTGTACCGTTTGCTTGCATGCATACTGGGCTGACCAGTTTTCTGATACCTCCACCAAGTCACCCAGTCCTTCTCCGGTTCATTTAGACCCTCTAATACTTCATCCTGAATCCCCACCAGTCCACTCAAACCTCCTACCCAAACAATGCAAGCAACAGGTAAATCTGATTTTGCTTGTGCCAGTCAATTAGCAGGGGTAAAAGTGTATGAAGAAGTTCAGTAATGTCTATGTCGGCATCTTTTAACATGTGTGCACTTTCGTCGGCCTGTGCCCAGGGATGTGCCCATTTTAAAACTTACGCATGTATGTGCGCACATGTTATAAAATAATACTTGATTTTTGTATCTTTGATGTGTATGTCTGAATTTCCCTGTGTACCTGAGGATGTGAGCTCATTATTTCTTTTTGATTAAGGTATGTAAACCGGATGAGGAAGGAATGTAGGGAAATCAAACAAATTTATCTCTGCTTTTTTAAGGCACAGGTAGAGAAAGAGAGGGGTGAGGTGTCATGTGGACAGCTTGGGATTAGGCTAATGTCATGGCATTTCTCTTGGTAACTGCCCTTCCTCTTTGATATGAGGATGCCTGAAGTCTGAAGAGGGATGCCAAATGAAATGTGTTTTATTATTTGCAATGAATTTCCAAGTTCATTGTTTTCACCTTTTTGTATCCTTTATCTTCATTTCTGATAGATTTCGTCTGTCTTCTCTCTGTTCTTCTGCCTTTCTTATTTTTGCCATGCTTGCTTGGAGGTGATGAGTCAAAACCTTGAAAATTGCCTGGAGAAGAGAAGAGCTGGAGTTTGATTAAATAAACTTGCTAAACAAGCATATACAAATATAGGCACAGCATGTGATTTCATAGTGCCTAAAATTAGTTTTCATTAGTACATTTATGAACAAGCTCTCTCTTTCTATTGTTTTTCGCCCAAACACATATCTCCGTTGGGCAAAAGAAGCTGACCTGTCTTTGAACCCAGTTCCATGAAGCAATCAGTAGGCTGGACATGATGAACCCATAATCCCAGATCTATACTGCTGTGGAGCTCTGTTCACTAAAGAATCGATAAAGATGACTTTTTAAGAAAACTAGATGGTTTTCAAGTTGGGGTTTTTTTTTTTTTTAGACCAACATAAGAATTCTCCAAAGGGGGGTGCATGACTTTTAGGGATGACCTAGGTCCTTCTTCAGTTGTGGCAACAATTCAGGCATGATAAATTTTTCCAGAATCGATACAGTTACTGGATTCTACACTATTAAGAAGTTGGGAAATTCAAATGCATTTCACCTTCCTTCCAGCTTTTTCATAAGTGGGACTTTCCTTCCCCTGCCCTCAACTATTAATTCCCTTGAAGAATCTGTGTAACACTCATGAAGAAGGTAACTTCCAAACCAGCGTGCGGGCACACGTGCCCAGGGACGCAGCTGTTTTATAACTTGCGAGCTAATATGTGTGCATGTTATAAAATAATTCAAAATGAAAAGAGGTTAAAACTGAGTGACTTTTGAAATGATAAATAGAAAAAAGCCCTCACTGACTCATTACTCAACCGCACCGTAATTGCTCACATAGGAGGAAAACCTTCAGATGCCTGATCTTGGCAATGAATTGCTTGTGATCAAGTGACTAGGGCACCATCATTAGTTTAAAAACCTCCAAATGATTTTTATTAATCATTTTTTTCAATGATTTTAAACCCAAAAGCTTTTTATAAAAACTGTGTCCGTATTATCCTTCTTAGGCATTTACACCTCCAATTCCGTGTGAATAGTAAATGTGTGTTTTCTTATTTGAAGTCTCCAGAAATAAACCTAATTAAAATCAAATATTACAGTCTTATTAATTTCAAAATGATGCAATCTTGCTTGAAGAATCAAGGTTTGAAAACTTAGCTTAGTCTCCCTGGTGGTTAAAATTCACAGCAGCACACTTCAGAATGTGAGTTGACGAGAACTTCAATGCAACATCTAACACCAACTACTTGATCTGATTTTTCGTAGCCTAAAACCTTTCCCCTAGAATGGGGATCTTCTTAGCCTTAGGGTAAGGAAAGATCGCTTCTAACTTCCTTCCCCAACTCAGGAAAAAAATAAAAATTAGAATCCTCACAAAACCCTACTTGTGTCGAGTCACCACTGGCCCTCCGTGGGTTGTAAGATGGGCACAGTAGGTCTTCTCTACTCCTATCCTCCTGAGGCTGGGTCTTTCCCTTCTCCAACCAGGACTAGGGCTTCAGAAGAAGAGAAAAACCCTAGAACTTCTAAAAAAAAAAAAAAAGTCTTCAAAACAGTTCACTGAATTCAATTGCCCTGAGGTAAATCCTTCCAGGTATGGAGTGCACTGGTAAGGGGAGAACCTCACTTCTTCTCCAAAGGCTGTGAAGCCCAAAACATAAGACTGCAACAGAAACAGCTCCTTCCACCTCAAACTCCAAACAAAAAATGTCACTGCCGGCAAAATTGAGCGTCGGCTGTCAAACTCACTGACAGCCGCCGCTTCCGACAAAAAAGAGGCGCTAGGGAAAGAGCAGGAGCTGTGCTGGGGCCAGGAGGAGAGCAAGAGGCTGTTTCCTGTCTTGTAACTCCAGTGCAGGGACTGAGAAACTTCAACTGCCTGAAGTAAGGGGTGCGTCCTGCTCCCTCTCCTGCCGTGTTTAAAGCCCATCTGAGGACCTTTGAGGCTGCTTTTAACTTTTAGGTCTGATTGGCTGCTTTTAGCCTCATTAACCAACTTTCATTTTCTTTTCTTTTTAACCATTGTCTTACTTTGTGAAGTGCCCCAGGTCTCTTGTCCTGTATAGCTTGTCTTATTAAATTGTAAGCTCGATTGAGCAGGGACTGTCATTTTTGTGTCTGTATAGTGATGTGTATGTCATGTAGTGCTATAGAAATGTTAAGTAGTAGTAAGTAAGGGGTAAACCTTACTGCAACTGTTGAGTAAACCAGGAGTTTTTAAGAGCAAGTTTGGAAGCTGAGTGAAAGAAGTCTGCACTGTGCAAGAGAGACTTCCCCCAAACCATGGCATCCAGAGGCTGAGTGAATCCAGTGCTCTCCTGGGCTGGAAACGTGACTCCCCGGCCAAGGCAAGAGGGAGGTTTTCCATTTATTTTTAGCAGATTCCTTAAAGTGGAGTTTCCACACAATTTGATGATGACATCCGCTATCACACATTTGAAACTTTTATCAGACAACTATGGTAATCACGATGCTACTCCACTTGAATATCACTGACCTGGTGGGAAGAAACAAACCTCTGGCCTTTCTCCTTGAGGGAGAAAGACCCTGCTGAGCGCTCTCCTTGAAAAGAGGTGCCCCAGGCACCCCCCACACCCCTTGTTGGTCTCTGCAATCTTCCCCGCTCCTCCTGCCAAACTTTAAACTCAGGATGATACAATCCTAATACAACACCCCCTAGAGCAGAGCTTTCCAAACTGTGTGTCGGGACACGTTAGTGTGTCGCCTGCAGTGTGCAGGTGTGTCGCGCAAGCCCAGTCAACTCTGATGCGAGTTTGGGCTTTTTTTTTCTAGAGATTCACTTTTTTTTTCAGTTTATGGGTTGCTTATTATTGGGTGATTTTTGCTGTCAATCGTGTTTTTTTGGGGGGCTTGGTGGGTGGAATGAGCCCAGCCATCCTTGCATTGGCTGCTGCTGCTGCCGATGAGGCCTGGCCATGAGGAGTACTGACTGCAAGCAGCAGTGTCTGGTGATCATGGAAGGGAGTGAAGCACTTAACTGGCAACAATCAAAAAGACGAGGTACATGAGTGTGGGGGCCAGACATGTGCTGGGGGGGAGAGAGATGAGTGAGTGGGGGGCAAACGTGCTGGGGGGACAGACATGTGCTTGAGGGGGAGAGATATGAGTGTGTGGGGGCCAGACATGTGCTGGGGGGAGGAGAGAGATGAGGGTGTGGGGGACAGACAATTTGTTTTATTATTGTTTCTCATAAATTATAACAATAACATGAATCTTGGAATATATATTTTTAATATAAATTTAAGGTTTTCATGAGATAGGTTGTGTCGTGAAACATTTTATTTATGTATATATTTAAGGAAACATACATAAATTGTCGAAATATGTTTCGTTCGTTTAACCTTTAACCTCTGGTTTACTAGTAGACTGAATTACCGTGTCGTGAAATTATGTTTGTCTAAAAAGTGTGTCACCAACATGAAAAGTTTGGAAAGCTCTGCCCTAGAGGATCGCCCTCTTCAGACATCTTAAAGAAGATACACTAAAAAGAATTCAATGACCACTCTTTTCATATTTTTTCCTAAGGCGCCACATGCATGGCGCAAATTTATCATTCACAATCCCATCTGTTGTCTGTATTTCCTAATCACAACACTCAAACCATTGTTAAAGCTATTTACAAAACCCTAGGTAGAGGTTAAGTGGACTCCCCCCACCCAGAACCCTTTCCAGAGAACTTTGCCGTGATGCTGGGCCCCCTTTGAAAAGTCTGTCACAAATCCATCTCAAGCGTATATTTTGCAGTCTTCTTTCCTTGTATGGGGCAGCAGCTGTTCTCAGTAAGGATGTGGAGTTGCTGAATGAGTTTAAATATTAAAACCCGGATACAGAAGGAGATTACAGAAGTGAAAATGTACCATGGATTTTGTGGAAAAGAGTGGACATTTTCTGCAATTTATCCCATATTCAGTGTTCCAGGACAGAAGATCAGAATTGCTTTAACAGGGTAAAAGAGACTGTAAAATAATTGATTCTTGTCATGCTTAGGTTCTACCAAAAAATTAGGCAAATTTTCTATTAAAAATTGTGAAAAATCTCAGCAAATTTCTAATCCACATTGGGGTAGATTTTAAAAGCCCTGCTTGCGTAAGTCCTGCCGGATTTACACACGCAGGGCACTCGCGTGCCGGTGCGCGCAAAGCCCCGGGACATGCGTAAGTCCCGGGGCTTGCTAAAATGGGCGCAGGGGGTGTGTCTGAGGTCCAGGGGGCGTGTCCGGGGGCGTGTCTGCGGTTCAGGGCAGTCCAGGGGCGTGGCCGAGTGCCCCGACACAGGCTGCTGTGTCGGGGCCTGGCCAGCCGGCACGCGCAAGTTACGCCTGCGGCAGGCATAACTCCATCGAACAAGGTAGGGGGAGTTTAGGTAGGGCCGGGGGAGTGGGTTAGTTAGGAGAAGGGAGGGAAAGGTGGGGGGGGACAAAAAAAAAGTTCCCTCCGAGGCCACTCCGATTTTGGTGCGGCCTCGGAGGGAACAGAGGCAGGCTGCACGGCTCGCCAACCCCGGATTTTAAAAGATACGGCGTACTTTTGTTCACACCGGTTGCGCGACCAATTTTGTATCGGCATGCGCATGTGCATGCAGGTCACAACTCGTACACGTGGGGGGTGATTTAAAAAAATACGCAATGTGACGCGATCAGCTCGTTTTCAGTTCCCTACGGTATCACCCTAGCTACTCTGTCTTCCTTTACCCCTCTCCTCTCCCCCCTTAACACGTAAATCTAACCTACCTATTCTTTTTTTTTGTTGCAGTACTTACTTCCTCTTTGGAGTAGAAGTAAGTTCTGTGTGCCGGCTGGCTGCCGACGCGCGCTTCCCCGGGACAGCATCTAATGGCACTGTCCCGGCAGGCCCACCCTACCTCCTGGCCAGTCCAGACCCCACCCCGGCCATCCCCTTTTAGCTCTGCTGGCACTTCTGCGCGTACCGGCAGATATGCACTTGGCCGGGCCGTTTCTAAAATGTGCTCGGTGCATGCTGTTATGAATTGGCTCCTGTGGAGGGAGGAGTTAGCAATCTATTATGCTCTACTCCTCAAGAAGGGAGGAGTTAGCAATCTGTTATGATCAGCTCCCGTAGAGGGAGTAGTAAACAATCTGTTAGGTTGTAGACTATGGAGTAGCAATCTGTTATGAATCTGTTGCTGAAGACTCCTGATGGGAAGGAGTAGCAATCTGTTACCAGCGGAGTTCTTGGAGAGGGCACTCAGCTGTAGAGGAATGTAGATAGGTGGATCCTTGGGCCGATGGCAGATGACTGCACCCCCAGGAGGATATCCTGAGAGGGACCACCGGCTAGGCTTGGGTATGGAGACAGACACAGATAATTCTTTTATTAGACAGGTTAGTAGAACCACCAGGGGTGGCAGTAGTGAGCTGATTTGCCCGGCAGGGCTGAAGTCCTTCAGGTACTGGAACAGTGATCCCATGGTTGCTGAGCTGTAGAGAAACTATAGATAGTGAGTAGGCAGGGTATGCTGTGTTCATAGCCAGAACTAGATGACAAAACTTACATAAGTTCTTAAGGAAGCTCAGTAGCTGGAAAGGGTTAGGCCCTCAAGGAGCGAGTACCTGGTTCCAGGGAAAGCTCTGAGACAGCGATGGTAACTCACAAACGTCTGTATCTGCGATAGCTTCCAGGCAGTAGAGAATCTTCAGAGTATTCAGGAACATGGGCCCTTGAGGAGCGAGTATCGTTTCCTATCTGCAATCTGAAATAAAGAAAAGAGAGCGAGGCCCCCGAGGAGCGGGTACCCCTGGTAAGTCCGAGGAGGCAGAGTAGCTTGGGAGAAAAGCCGAAGCAATCCCCTTGCTAACTCGATTCGTTAGCGAATACTGAGACCTTTTATATTGGAAGCGGATGATGTCATCTCAGGGGGAGGCCCCCAAGGTTCACGCCCTTGCTGGTACATCAATCGGAGCGCACACCCTACGTCATCAGGCAATATGGTGGATCCGCAGCGTCAAGCCGGTCCAGGGACGCTGGAAGGAGACGGCATGGAGACGCCGCGGCTGTAGCCATCCATCAGATCTGGAGGAAGTCGCCACAGAGGTAAAGAGGGCGGAGTGAGGGCGTTGAGCAGCGACGGACGCAACACATGCATGGCCTGGCCACGTGCATATCTGCTGGGATTTGTGCATGCTGCCAATAAAAATGTACCCGTTAATGAAGGTTCAGAGTTTCTTCTGACTTATCGCTCTGTCATCTAACCACTAGAATACATCTCCTTTTATAATTAATATATAAGCAGTCATCTGGTTGCTCCAGGTTGATAGCATGGACTTCCATTCATAAACAATAACTAAGCTGAGAACCACCAAACTCATTGGAGAGGTCAAGTTTAACTTGATTCCTTGTAATCAGTGGCATTTTACCTACTTAGCGAGAAGGCCCACTGCTTTTACTTTCTATTATGGTGGTATAATAGTGTAATATGAATAGCCAGTACCATTACAACCAGTTTCCAAAATAAATCTGAAGATAACCAGAAAAAGCAATGTTTAGGTCTTTAGGTTTCATTCTCTTAATCTAAATGGGAGCTGATAACATTTTCTGATATTTCCTCGTGTATCGCAATTGACTGTGATGACTGTAGATGTGTGAATAATTCCAGGCCAAACTCAAGCAACATAAATTTCAGCCTGGTTTCGAGTTTGATAGAATTTTCAGATTTTCCAATGATTCACCTGGAAAGGTTTGTCAAACTTTTCCTGGGAAATCTGGGGAATATCTGAGCATATTTGCTAAAATTCTATATGCTTCAACAATTTGCCAAAAACCTTCAGACTTTCATAAATCATTGAACTGACTCAAAATCTGATGGCAGATTTGTTAATTTGTGGAAATCTGAATTGATGTTTAAAAAAAGCTGACAAACTAATTTGGTGAACCCATTAAAATCTTTGCAGGGTCATCGGATTAGTTGTCAAACTTTTTATTTTGTAAATGTTGCATATCTGAAGTGATGCCATGACATCAGAACAATGAGGTCAGCTAAGGACTATGACACATTGCATACTGCATGAAAAATAAGTTTTATGTTACATGGGAAAAGAAAATAACTGAGCACTTAAGCAGAGAACAATCTCCAAACCTTGAAAGTCAGTACAGATAAACATTCAACTGCTGTAAATGTAAATGGATTAATGGACTTTGATTTTTATGGGGCAGCTGCTCTTTTACTGAAGTTTCTTCTGATTTTATTGGACTGTTTTTCTGCAGTTGCAATGCTTGCTCTCTGCAGCCCATAGTGTCAGTACATGGTATCCTAATGGCTGCTGCTACTCAGCTACACTGCCACACTTCCTCACTACAACTTCCATATAGGAAAGCTTCTGTTGTAACCTCCAGTGCTCCATCTACTCTTTCCTTGAGATAACCAGCCAACTAGGGAACTGGAAGACTCCAGGGAATTGGCACAACATGATAGGATCTTTCTTCTCTAGATCACCAGCTCAAATTCAGCTCCGGTTGGTAGGAACTTTAAAAGGTGGCTTGCGTGAAATGTCGTGATGGTCTCAGTCCAGTTCCAAGGGCCACAGCTGGAGCACTCACGTTGCAGCCCCTGTCAGATTCCTACAGATCTGTGGATCCTGCTGTGTACATGGTTGTTGATTTTTCACAAAAGCATGAGGAGGACCAACCAATGCTTTTCAACGTTACATTAAACAGAGGCAATTGCTCTACAATCTAGTCTTCTTCCAAGGGCTCCAAGTACTCATTTTGTATGAAGTTGTGGAATAGATAATTTTCAAATGAATTTATTTCTCTAATTGGGCTATTCTATTATTCTTGCTTATAAACACCATCGGCCCTTGTCTCAGTGGATGTCCATTACATGTCATAATTGTGGGTGGATTCCCTGGGGAATGCTGGGAAGTATTACAGAGATGTTGCCTCCTGGGATATTGTTGTACATTCAGAAAGCATGTTTTTGAGCTTAAATTTAACCAAAAGTTCTAATGTTGAATTGGAGTAAACATACCCAATTTGATTTAGGAGTACCATTGCAGATCACAAATTATAGCCACATTGGTTGTTATTTCTGTCCATAGAATCATTCCCTGTGCTCCTTCTGAGTGTTTATTTGTGAATGGAGTTAGTTGGTAGAACTATAACAAAGGCTGATAGTCTGTAAGTGAAAAAGAAATTCCGCTCAACACTAGCCATTGCATTAACCACATCCTGATTCAAAGTTTTTAAAACAGTGTCCTTGAGCTCCGTAGGGTTCCCCTCTGTGTATTCAGTAGAATGGCTAGACAAAGAAACCTAACCTTTCACCACTAAGACACAGTAATGGATTGGAGTATTGATCCCGACACTTGTCATGGTGACTAGACGTGCCTGTTAAGAGAGCCTTAACCTTCAGCTGTGCCTGGATTCTGTACAGGCCCACTCTAGCCTTAATGCAAAATGCTGTGAACATGATGTCCAACAGACTGTTAGCAGCAAACCCCCCCATCCCCTGTCAAAACACACAAGGTGTGAATGTCCTCATGGGAAGGGGTAGCATCAGTGGAAGCACACTGTGCGACTGGTGGCTTTTCAGTGCACTACGCAAAGAGGCATGAGTAATATGGGCTCTAATGGACCCTGCAGAGTCCTCTGTGCCACTGTTGTAAGGAAATCAAGCAAAAAGAAATGGAGAGTTGCATTAACAGCTGGGCCACTACTGTAATGCTGTCCTTTCTTGCTGTTAGTGACTATGGAAATGGGAATTATAAATGATTGTTAATGTAATTAGCACATAAGTCATTTTAGTTGCAAACATGCATTTTGGAGTAAATTTTCAAATGCTTAGTTAGCTTCTACATGCATATAAAAAAAGGAGTTAGGAGTGTGGATTGAAAGAATACAATTAAGTCCATTTTCAGCCACTTGAAACTATGCATTTATGTTCAGGCCGTGCAGAAATTTGGCCACATGAAAAAAGAAGCATTTGGGGGATCATTTGGGGAGCTTGTTAATTCATCTGTGCATGTAGTTTATTTTAAAAACTGTGTGTGTAATCAGCATGCCGATAACAGCGGTAACTTGCATAAATGCATGCATAACTCCTCAGTATTACAACACATTTTTTATACAGGTACCTTGTGTTTGAAAACTGGGCTTTTGCATGTGCACTTCAAAGCTCTGGAATTGCCAAAACCGTGCTCATTGATTCTTCTCACATTGAGCTTCCCTCCCATGAGGACACAAATTTCCACCATCATTTGCACAAAATAGCAGTTTCCTTTGGCTGGGTTATTTTTGTTGCAAAAAGTTGAATTTTAATCCATTAAGAGCTATTTGAAGTCCAGGGTAGTGTCCAGCAATCCTAAGGAGTACTAATAAACACAATAGATTCATCTGAATTTTTATTCTTTTACTTTTTTTTTTTTTTTTTTATAAAACACGAATGTTTATATCTTGGTTAAAAGTATGTTTAGGTAATAGATCTCAGTTTCTAGTGGGTTCAAAATAACTAAAATGTAGCAAGTTACTTTGATTTATGAATAACTATTAACCAAAGAGTCACTGGAACTGGTTACCATGATTTATGAGTAAAGCCGGGCTGTAACCAGTTACATTTGTTTGACGGGAAGATGTCCTTTCAGGAATTAATGCACTGCAGCTGGGGCAGTGCTGCGTGTTGCCTGCCTCATGCACACTGTTCTGGTCGGCGTAGGGTGGGGCCAGCTAGCTCCATGTCAAGCTTGAGCCAGTGCTGCTGTTACCCCATTGCATGCATGGAGGTGTAGTCCTTCGTTTCTTAGGGAACTCAGTATGGAAGACAGGACTACACCTCCATGCATGCAATGGGGGTAGAACCAAGACTGGTTCAGCTTGTCCCTTCACGCTCACCCTATTGCACTAGGGCTGTGCATTCCTTTCATGATGTTTGCAAAATGTTTTGGAAATAAAAAGGGGGGAAACCCCCTACGATGCTGACCTGAGGCTTCCGCAGGGGTGCCTGCTTGAGGCCCACTCAGGAGCTCCAAATCACCCCCTCCAAAGGTACTTGAGGGCCAGCCCAACACTTTTTGGGGGTGGATAAGAGGGGGAAGGCCCTGTTTTGCTTTTTTGGTTGTTTGGGGGGATTTTTTTTTTTTCTGCAAAGGAGCAGAAACAAAATAAACACAACATGAAATGATAGTGATACCTGGGGGGTGGGTCCAGAAATGTGAACAAAAACAAAGCAAAATGTTGGAGGCAGCTCACTCTTCACAGACATTTCATGCTTAGTGACTGCAAAGCTGCC
Organism: Rhinatrema bivittatum; assembly: GCF_901001135.1. Classification (NCBI taxonomy): domain Eukaryota; kingdom Metazoa; phylum Chordata; class Amphibia; order Gymnophiona; family Rhinatrematidae; genus Rhinatrema; species Rhinatrema bivittatum. The sequence goes on along the minus strand of NC_042625.1, from coordinate 62,529,158 downwards.
AAGCAGCTCAGTGTCTGGAGGGAGGGAGGGAGAGACTTTAGACTTTAGTAACCTATAGTAACGCAGTAAATGACGGCAGATAAAGACCAAAATGGTCCAGCCTGCCTGCCCAGCAAGGTGTCTAGGGTTGTAACTGCCGCTCCGTGCAGGTTACCCCCCTGCTTTCACTTTCTGGCTGTAACTGCAGCTCTTTCCAGGCTTTCCCCATACAGAAACCTTGTGACGGGTTACTCCAGTCCTTCGTTTCCATCCTCAAGTCGTTAGGAAGCCTCTGGGCCGAGCCCATGCTCTTTTGCATTCCATTATTATTCTTGCATCCACCACCCTTTTTGTGCAAATATATTTCCTGATGTTGTTCCTTTGTCTGCACCCTTGGCATTTCAAATCAAGACCCCCCCCCCCCACACACACACACTCACACACACACACACTTCTGCAACTTCCTTTCTATTAGAAAAGGTTTATTTCTTGTGGATTATTAATACCTTTCTGGTATTTAAGTCTGTATAATACCCCCCCCCCCCCCCCCCCGTTTCTCTTCTCCCCCAGGGCAAGCAAATTTAGGTCCTTCAAGCTTCTTTTACCTGTCTTTCAATGCAGGGCCCCCACCATTTTGGATGCTTTCTCTGAACTGCTTTTCTCCTAGTTCTCCGCTTTTTGAACACAGTGCTCCAGGTGAGGCCTCGCCAATGACCTGTACCAGGGCGCTAGCACCTCCTCTTTCTTACTGGTTATTGCTCTCTCTAGGCAGCCCAGCATTCCTCTGGTCTGAGGCCCCGCCTTGTCAGATTGCTTTGCTACCTGCAGATCAGACTCTGTCACTCCTGAGGTCTCTCCTCCCGGTCCTTGCACATCCGTCGCTCGCTCCTTCCCCCTCCCCCAACATAAGAGCCAACTTTTGGAAATGATAGGGGGGGGGGGGGCCCCAGCAAAAAAAGGAGCACAGTGGGTTATTAATATGACTGACCAGCCTGTATTTAAATCTCCAGGTGACACAGGGCTGTTATCAAGGGCAGATACCATCTGCCCCCACCTTTAACCCTGCTCAGCCAGCACAGAAATCTTCACCAAACTTCAAATAAACAATTTTCCCACCTTTGTGTCTGTAATTTGAATCTATCCTCTGTCTCTGCTGGCTCTTAGCTTTCTTTTTTCTCAGTTTCCTTTCTGCCTTACACCTTCCTTTTTCTTTGAAAGCTTATTTTCTAGTCTTCCTGATATTTCTTTTCATTTTTATTTTTCCTCCATGTTTATAACTCTTTCTATCCACCAGTTGTCTCTCCACAGCAGCTCATATTCTTCCCTTACCTCATCTCCCTCCTCACCTCTTCTTGCCTCTTCCCTCCATCATGATCCCTTCTCTTCTCACACTCCTTCTCTTGATTTACCTCCTCTACCAGTCCCCATCTCACTCTACACAGCTCCTTTTCCAGATCTCTTCACCTCTCTCTTCCTTTTGAAGCTCCCGTCACCTAACCACTCACCCCTGCTCCTTTCCTTATTACAGCTCATGCCCTCTCTCCTAGCATGTATCTCCATTTCTCTTCTCTCAGCTACTGACCCCTTCTCACAGCCCATGTCCCCTCTCTGTCAACCTGCTCTGCAATTCTCCCTGCCTCTCTCACCTTCACAGTCTGTCTACTCCTCTCCCTCTGCCACTCTTCTCCCAGTCCCTCTACCCCTCACAGCTCCTCCTCTCTCAGCCAGAATTCCTTCTTTCATTTCCTCTCCCATAGTGTCTCCCCTTTACAACCAACTCCCAGCCCCTCTGTCACCCTGCTTATAACTCTTCTGTCCCTCTTTTACTTTCTAGCCCTTCTATCAGCAGCCTTTCCCCTCTCCACTGCACCTCAGGAAGCCTGTCTGTCCTAGACTAATGTTGCTCTCTGGTCCTTTATTGGTCAGACATGCCACACAGTAAGCCCAATAGACTGCAGGAGGAAGTGGGCGCAGTAACTAGAAGACAGAAACACCTCCATCCTGCCTTCCCTGGCAGCCCTGCAGCATGGATGTCTCAGCTCCTAATATGCAGGAGTGCAGGAGACAATATTGGGGGTAGTCGTGCATCCACAGCACTCACAGAACTGGCGCCTATGTGCCCCAACACGGTCAGCTCCTTTGGATTACCTCACCCCAAATGCATGACTCTGCACTTCTTGGCATTGAATCATAGCTGCCAAACCTTCAATCATTCCTTAAGCTTGATTAGATCATTTGTCATTCTCTTTACTCCTTCAGGGGGAGTTCACTCTGTTGTAGATGTAGCAGACCCTCCCGGTCTGGCCACCAGATGTTACTGTCCGGGTATAGAAGCCATCCATTCCCCTCAGTCCCTCCCACCTGGAGGGTCTGGATTGATTGCTTGAACACCATTTCGCCCAGCCATTTTAAGACACATTGGGATCAGTTTGAAGAAGCAGTTGAGTAAGGATGGCTGATTTTCATGTTCTGGTGAAGCCTCCCAGCTTTACCCAAATGGAGTTTCTGTTAGAAATGACACCTCATCATGCACTCCCTGCCAGAGGGACCTTCTTCTACTAATTTGCAGAGAGATAGATTGTTAAGCCTACTCTAAACCCTAGCTGATGGATCCTGCTGCGAGAGACAGTGAGGGCAGAAGATACATCCAGTTTAACCTTAGGAAGTATTTTTTGGACTTGAACAGAGTGGGGAGGTTTTTTGATCCCCCTTCCCCACTGGGATTGCAGTGCTGAGAATTAGCCCGATCTCACTGCCTTTTCCCCAAGAGAAGTCCCCCAGAAATATCAATAAACTGAGGATGGAAGAACAAGATGGGGAGACCCCAACCGGATCTCCACACAAACACCAAGTGAACAAGATGGGCTGGGTCCGAGGAAGAAGATGAACTAAGGTAGGAATTTTGCAGTAACGTTAGGGACCTCTCCACTAAGATTCCCGGATAGCTGCAGGAAGAGTTTGCACATTAACCATCACCATGGGCTCTACCCAGAGGTCTGAATAAAGGAAAATCATTAATGTACCATCAGTCAGACGTAAATTCACGCTTCTGGACAATGGACTTTAATTTATGATTACCAATCAGTAAACTTTTATTTAACATCCAGAGCTAGTCCTGTCTATTCATTACAGCCTATCACCTCATGAGAAGCACCTACAGTATACACACATAGTGGGAGCAGCACAACGTTTGGGCTACAAGCAAGAGCTTACCCCCGTAAAACAAATCCCGCCCCCCCCCCCCCCAGAGATTAATGGTCCAGCATGGAAGTAATTTGCTAGCAGGAGAAGCCCCTGAAGATATAAATTAGTTGTGTGCCCTGAAGAGAGTTACTATTTCCAAAAAAGGGGTTACACAGTGTCATATGCAGAGTCAATCGCAGTGTTCTCCTTTTAATTACTCTGCAATATCATTCACGAAGATTATGAACAGGATAGGCTCCAGAACTGATCCCCGAGGCATCAGTTCTGCAGGTACCAGAATGTATTTAGAATGAGGGTTGTCAGAAGTCCAGGAACTGAGGTGCTTAGCAGCTGTGATATTGCTCATATCTAAAGCATGCAGAATGTATAGTATGGTATTTCCAAAACCTCTCCTGTAGATACACTTATCCTGTCAGGTTTTCTGCACTGCCAGAATTAATATGCATGAGCTAGATTTGCAAACATTGGGTCCCCAGTATATACAAATCTAGCTCATGCATTTTCATTGCGACTGTCCTGTAAATCCATCTGATTTGGGTAGGTGTGCCTCCAGGAAAGAGTTGAGAAACTCTGGTATAGTACATGCTCTGCTAATTTCTTAACAAACCAAAACAAAAAGCTCCCACTCCAAATAGGTTAATCTCAAACACAATATATTCTAAATATTAAACCCACCCTTTCATGTAATTTTATTGTAATGGATCAAAACTGCTCAACACAATGAAAAAGTTTTAAAAGTGAATAGTGGTGGTTTCATAAGGTGGTGTTTAAGGTACCATCCCGGTTACCAATAGTTAAATTATTATAATCATAAACACATCACCTACCACCTTGTATTCTTTGTATATAGCAGTGCCACCAACAATAAATGTGAATTTATGTGAAAAACATGTTGGAACTTTTTTTTTTTTAAGTTTATTTCTGAATCATTTCATTCATTATAATCAAAACTTGCCAGATGTACTGTTCTTAAAATACTCAGTACTTAGCTGTTACTCCAACCACTGATGTCCTTTATTCCTTTAACTGCTGCTCCACACTCTCAGTCCTGTGATTCTCTCAAATAAAACAGCTGCTCGATGTTCTCACTGCTGCTCATTGTTCCCAACCTGACCAAGTTTCGGAGAACCTCCTTCCTCAGGGGCCACAGTGTAGTTCCAATCCATCACTTTTCAAACACATTTTAACCAACATAAGCAGCAAGCTCTTCCCTTTTTCTAATGCCGTGTTCAGCAGCGTGCTGATGGGAGCTCCGAAACCTGGCCCCAGCTCATGCGATAACTACCGCATTGCGATGGTGAGATTTAAATTAGGGAAAGGGGCAGGCTTAGGGCGGGGTTAGAAAAATGTTGATTTCGGTACCGCCGCGGGCGATAATGTTTTGGACATTATCGCCGGCATTAGCATCGGAAATAACACCACCTTTCCCACTGGCAATACAGGGGCAATAGTGTGCGCTGTGGCCACAACCACGGCGGGCGAAAATGCACCTCCGCGATGTGGCCGGGTGCACACTATCGCCCCCCTGCTCCTTTTTTTTTTCCGCCACTCATCGTTCCGCTATAATTATAGCAGAATGGTGAATCCCGGGGCAAGTTTGTACCTGAGGTAATGGAGGATGGAGTGACTTACTCATGATCACAAGAAAAGTCAGTGGGATTTAAACGCTGGTTTCACTGGTTCTCAGTCCATTGTTCTAACCACTGGACTACTCCATTCCTGGTTCCATTCAGATCAATTTCCATCATAAATGCATGCCTTCTAAACCTCCGGGTACTTGGTGTTTGACAGATAGTTTAAATTAAAACTGTTTTAAACACAGAATTAAGTTTTGTAAATTTTTAAACACCTTTAACAAAGTTGGATATACAGTTGTGATGACCGATCTTGATGTAGATCATACCCACGGGTTTATGATTTGGGTTCGAATAAAGTCAGTTAGGAATTATGCACATGTGGTTGATCTTTATAGCATCCAGGCTGAGAGCCAATTAGTTTGTTTGCTATAAAGAGGATTTGTTAGGGTTTGTCATAGCAGAATCGGACTACTATAACATACACTATGCAGTTCCTATAGAGGCCAAGATTTTAGCTTGTTAAAAAAAGGTTTGTTCTTAAGAAGTTTCCTATAAATAAGATCCCTGCATTAAAGATGGATAAGTAAGCCATGCTCAGGGCTTCAACTAATCTCAGCCTGGAGTATCTTCTTAGTCCCTGTAACCCCTGAATGGAACGGATCCTTCAGCTGGCAACCAGGGGCAGATGGACCCTTTATGCATACAACACTTCTGAACTCTGTCTTGTTTCTCTATGGATACCATTAACTCTCTTGAGTTCCAGGATTCCCAGTTGGGAAAGAACAATAGCTCTAATACCTGTTTCTTGCAATACAAGCCCTTCTCCGTCCTCTGTACACAGCACTAATAATTACCACCGTCTTTTCATCTAATGAACACACTGAGAAGCAGAGTGGTTTCCAACTTCTTTTACTGATAGTTGATTAGATGACTGAACAATATTTACAGCTTCGATTCGGATTTCAATTAAAGTCAATAAATAATAAGAGCAGAAAGCATAATAAACTTGTGACCTCACTTCTTTAGTAAAGTCTCTCAATTTCTCTGGAAGCACCATTTTCAACACTTCAATTCCTTCTCTTCCCATGTACTCAAATTACTCTTATTGTTCAGATTGAAGAGAGTTCAATCCTCCTTTACTCTTCTCAGTTTATTTCCTCGCTTCTTCCCACTGTCGGTGGTTAGAATATAGTCCCAATACTTTATCAGAACTTAGTCCCTGCTCTCGTAGATTTCCTGGATCCATTAATTCCCTAAGCAGAACCTGACGGGCACCTTACTCTCACTTGCGTTCTACCCTAGTTAGCGGCAACAAAGTTCTTGTTACCTTCAGCTTCTTTCCACTTTGTATCCTCTAGTTCCTTCTCTTTCTGCCACAGGCCGGGATCCTTTCCTTCAGATGAGTTCCTCCACACCTCAGTTTCTTTCAGGATAAAAGATACCATGCTCCCTTTCATTTGGTTACTGAGTCCCAGGGACCAAGGGCCATCAGCTCTCAGTGGAACGCAAATAGCCTCTGAACTCAAAAAGGGGAAAATCAAAACAAAGGCAGGAAGGGTGGAAAAACATCCTTGACTCATAAACTGAGGAGACAGTCCAAAACAGATAATTTAAAATTGCAACTATTCTGCCTCGGGTCACTGTCAGGTCTATCCTCTGAGGGAGAGAGAACGCACTGCAGATCTTCCCTACCCCATGATCCAGTCTTGAACACAGGGATGCCCCAATCCAGTGCAACAAGGGGGGAACAGACTCTCACAGGGAATTCTCCAAAACTGGATTAAAGTGTCCAAAACAAGCCTGAAACAGGTCAGATGGGAGGCTGACCGCAAAAGGGAAAATACTCAACTCCTTTTCAATAAATAAGAGAAAAATAAAGGGACAGCTGACAGCAACCTCTTGAAAAGCTAACTCAAAATCCATGAGAATAGATGTTGCTTGAGGATGATAAACAGCTAGATCACACAATCTGCTATTTATTCTTTCAGATAATACAAGCACTAGGGGGTACTCTTTGAAGTTAGCAAGTAGCACATTTAAACAAATTGGAGAAAATTCGTTTTCACTCAACGCCCAATTAAACTCTGGAATTCATTGCCAGCTGATGTGGTTAAGGCAGATTAGGCCTGATTTTAAACAGCATTTACTCAAGTAAAATTACTTGCATAAATGGCTTTTGAAAGTTGCTATGATAATATGCTATATTTACGCGTGCAACTTCTTTGAAAATTACCTCCTTAGTGTAATTGGGTTTTAAAAAGGTTTGGATAAGTTCATGGAGCAGAAGTCCATAAACTGCTATTAATCAATGGGGAATAGCCACTGCTTGTTGTTGGCATTAATAGCATGGGATCTATTTAATGTTTGGCTACTTGCCAGGTACTTGTGTCTTGGATTGGCCACTGTTGGAAACAGGATGCTGGGCTTGATGGACCCTTGGTCTGACCCAGTATGGCATGTTCTTATGTTCTTATCTGCAGCTCCCACATGGGGGAGTCAACCCATACCTCTTTTCACTAATTTCAGCCTAAACCTCCCCATCAAAATGATACACTCCTCTTAGTAAGGGAAATCAATAGTTCCCTGTACCCCCAAAATGGTTATTTATTTCAATTTATTTTATGCTAAATCACCAGGGATGGAATTGGTCAGAACGTGCCGCTGGGCCCTGATTCAATGCTGGTGTCAACCTGCCCCCCCCCCCACACACACACTTTCTCCTGGCAAATGTCTAAGATATGCATGGTGCCTCTGAACCTCAATTCCAGCAGCGATCCTCAAAGCGCAGTGAGTACAGGGACTAAGTCTGCACTCTTGGGCCCTGTCCCCACATGGAAACTGAGATTTAGTTGGTTTTCATTTTGTTTCATTTTTAAGTGGAGTGGTAACCCTGCCCCCAACCATTTACTTCCTCTGTGGATCTAATCCAATCTCAGTCGCTCCTGCTCCCCCTGGGTCTCTCTGCAAATTAGGCCCTGAGGCTGCCACCATTAGATTGTATGGTGTATATCTGTACCTCTCTACAGAGCTACCTCGGGGCAATGAAACGGCTCCTGCCTATGGGCACCACAGTCTTAAATTTGGCCCTGGTTGTATTGTATTGTTATGTAGCATTCCATCTTTATGGTTACCTTTATGCATTTAGAAGATCAGATCCTCCAACCATTTCTGCAAATCTCTGGAGAGCAGGGCTGGTTCTATAATGAGGCAAGGTGAGGCGGCCGCTTCAGGCAGCAGAATTTTAAGGCGGCAAAAAATACCCCTCTCAGAATACCACTATGGTCTCTGCCTCACACTGCCTGCCCCTGCCATGGCTGCCAACCCAGGCCGACAGCGGCAGAAAAGAGGAGGGCTGCTGCCACGGGCCGCTGCTGCTGGAGATAAGGCCAGCAGGGTGAAGGTGGTAGAAGGCCGCCACCTCCGCCAATGGGAGGGCAGGTCGGCAGCGTGGAGGAGGGAGGAGGGCCGCTGCCACCACCGGAGGAGGCCAGGGCCGTTGGCATGGAGGAGGGTTGCTGCCGCCGCTGCTGGAGGCCAGGCTGGCGGAATGGAGGAGGGAGGAGGGCCGGCGCCGCCACCGGAGGAGGCCAGGGCCGGTGGCGTGGAGGAGGGCTGCCGCCGCCACCACCACTGGAGGCCAGGCCGGCAGCGGTTGAAGGGAGAGGGACAGGGGGCAGATCAAGCGGGGGGACAGAGCGAGAGGGAGCGAGGCGAGGGGGCGCCATCTCGTCCCTTGCCTCAGGCAGCAGATTGCCTCGAGCCGCCCCTGCTGGACAGTACATATGAGAAAGTACTCATGGCAAAACTTGTATTCTAAAGAGTTTCTTCAAGCTTTGAAAAAAGAAGATTGCTAGGAGTAATCTATTGATTTCATGGCACCTAATTCTGCCTGACCTATTATGTGCAGCTCACTGGCATGGTGGCAAAACATTAAACTTGAGCTTTCCTGCATTGCTCAGCTTACCTTCCTCTATTCCCTAGGATAGGGGAATAACCAATCAACACCTTTCAAAATAGAGGCTGGGGATTTAAACAAGCAGGAAGATCTGAGCGTGACATGCTGAAGCAGTGACAGGTATTGAGTAGCTTTTGAATGAGCTGCTGCCAGGGTAAAAGGACACGGGCAAAAAAGTTTGATCTGGCAGGAAAATGGGAGACAGAAGAATGTGAGGTCTGTTCCAGTGTACACTTAAAATGTACTTCCAGCACAGAATTTCTGTCTCTCTCCTCTTCTCCCTTTCAACCTTTTTTTCATATCCAGGTTTATGTTACAGAGATAAATTTCAGCTCCTGTCGTCTTACTCTAGTTATAAAGCAGCCTGAGAAGTTGTCAGAGTTTGAAGATGTATTTTTTTAGTTCAATATATAGCAGTAAGAGCGATTAAGAGCAGATTTCAAAGACGTGCATTTTGCAAAGAACAAAGCCATGAAATGGTAGGTTGCACTGGGTAAATGCATAGTCAGTAGAAGAAAGATAAGGAACAATGGAGAATAAACTAAATAAAATCCCCCTGCACAGTTTCATCTCCTCTGCCAGGAGGATCCAGTTTGGCAGTTTTAACTGAATGAGAACAGCATTAATGTCTTTAATGTTATATTTCTTGGGAATACCCTTACCATAGACTTGATGCTTTGCACTGTTTATAAAGTTTGAGCCTGCACTCTGGAATACCATTTCTTGTGAGGTGACTGTGTGCATGAAAGCTAGTTATTATATAACTTGAAGGAAGACTAGAGGAACATTAAACAGTGTCTTCCTCTAGGGAACAATTTTCAAAGGGATTTCCATGGGTAAACATTTACCCATAGAAACCCCCCCCCCTTTTGAAAATCGGGTAAAAGAGGCAGAGGTGGGGCAGATGGCTGAGGCACACTCAATTTGAAATCCCTGCACATTGTTTAACCTAAATATTTTGCACCTGCAAAGAAGGCAGGTTGAAAAAAAAATCCATGTGGCACTGGTCTTCACGGATTTTCAAAGGGAACCCCCTTTCCTGGGGAGTTTCCCTTTAAAAATTGCAAGCCAGCAGATACAAAGTATGCTGGGAGGGAGGGGGAGGGAATGGGGAGCTGAATATAGCCCTTAGAATTGCCTAACAGTGGGCCTGATTTATAAAGCTTTTTTTCCATAGACACAAAATAAGAGAAAAGCCTTAGTAAGTCAGGCTCAGTATAGGCTAGAAGTAGCCAAGAATAATTTTTGTGACCTCTTGCCCCCTGCCATGATCTATAGGTAATTCTGAAACACAGTAGAAAAAAAAACCAACCCCTTCTCTTATAACCTCAGACTTCAGTCTCTGGTAGTTAGGGAAGTTTTTGGAAAGCCAAATTGTGTTTTGACCAATAAAAGGTACTCTTCCTTCTTTACATGTAGGTTTGATTACTCTGATGATAAAGATCTCACACCCTTTGTAAAATTGGATAGAGGAGAGAGGTGAGAATTTTTGAGGACAAAGATAAAGTGTGAAGCATGGCTTCTAGGAATTTCAGAGGCACTTCTGAATGAATTTCAGTTCAGACACCTAAAAAGCACACATTTTAATCTGTAAGAATAGTCTGTACTACTTGCCATTTGCTCTTTTGGAACCAATGCAATTTATGATAGTATATTTTCCTTGGAAGTGTTTATATAACGTATCTTATGACTTTGCAGAAGGGTCGAGAATTACCACGTACAGTACTAATCATAAAATAGCATTGACTTTGTAGAAGCAGGCATGCACAATGCTTTAAAGAGAGGAAAGATAAGATACTGATAAGGCCGGTGTATTACCAGTGTGTAACAGCTGAAAAACAAGAATCAAGCCAGCTATTTGCATAGTATAGTTGATTAGCAAGGACTTGTGAGACTTTGGGTTACTTCAACTTTATGGTTTACCCTGATACCAGCACTCACCAGAACCCTTCCTAGTCCTGCGTGTACAGTAAAGACTGCCTATCAGTTATTCTCCATATATCATGACACTTACCCAGTGTGGAATGCTATTGAAAAGATGCAGGAGAAATTCTTAAAATATATTTCCTTAGACCACAATATATTCCATATGCTTGGAAACCGTAGGAGAGGCAGGCTGGTGTGTCCAGCTACCTCTGGTAAATGTTTTTTTCCCACACTAGGGAAATCCTTATCACAGCTTTCCCTTGCTTCACAGCTGGAAGAAATTTAGCAGAGAATGCAAGCAGCAACAAGATCCTCCCTCTCTATCCCAGAGACAATAACAACATCAAGTGCAGGAGAGAAAGCTGCAATGTTAATTGGTGCAAAGAATTACAGCCGCACATATACAGCAATCTACAGTTTTGAATCGTGCAGAACGTTATTCAAGGGCAGGCCGGCCCATCCTGACGTGAATGGTCATGCTCCCACCTGTGCAGTTCCTCATCATGTCTAGTCTGGAATCCTTTGAATTGGGTACCTCCTCCTAGAAACTTGGAATTGGCTGATAATGGCTCAGATAGGGCTACCATATTATTTCCAGATTTGAGAATGAAGCCACTTTGGAAACAGTTGTTGCTGAAGCCCTGGGGAGGAGGGTCTGCTTCTTTCGTGACTCTTGCTCTCTCTGGCACTTGCAGTCACACTGCTCAGAAGCACACGAGTAAACTTCTGGAGCACTTCTAATTAACATTTCAGTAATAGTGTTACATGGCACCCAGCCTGCAATGCAGAATGAATTCAGCCATTACCCATGTTCCTTCTGTTGTTAGGGTACATTACAGGGAACATAACCCCTTTCTCCCCACCAGGCATGCTCAAGATGTTACGAGGTTTGAAGATGGAGCTGTACTCCAGTTCTTCTAACCATGAAATTACTGCAACACATTTGAAAGAGAGAAATGTGTTAATGGTTCCCTGCACACCTTACTGGCAATATTGCTCATAACTGCATAAGTAAGATCTGAGACTTGGCTGCCAGTATTTATGCACTTGCTCAGATTTGCTGTACACAGTAAATAGCAGTAATTAGTTTTGAAGAGTATTATTATTATTATTTATTGAATTTAATAAAGCACCTGTAACTGGGAAGCCTTTATTGCTACATTGGGCATAATCTGTGAGGATGGTTTCAATCATACAGTGAGCCAATTGTTGCTATAATTTATTACCTAAGCAGATGCATAATTACACTGACTATTCAATTGGGTGCCAATGAGTAAACAGCATGCTAAATCCTGCAGAACCTTTTGAGCAAGAATGCCTTTTGCATATCCTTTGGTTTTCCCTGCACTAACTAGCCCAAAATGTAAAGGGGCAATTAGTCTGGGGGAGCCCTCTCAAATATGCTCCTTATTTCCTATCCAGGCCTTTTCCTGTGCACTTAAACTAACACACATTATCCCGCCCCCTCCCAACAAATACCCTGCCTGCAGCCAACTCATACCCCCTTCCAAACTCTCTTTACACACAGACCTGTTGGATAGAGGATATTTGGTTCAAAGTTTTACTTGCAACTAAGGTGATGGCAGAAAGACACTGGAGGCCAAGCCAATAGGAGGAAAGACACTCTCCTCCTGCTAGCCAGACTGGGAGATGCATGGGGGTGGGGGTCTGGCGATGTTGGCTGGGGATTTCTTGGATGGGTCATCAGATATGTTGGCTGCATGAGAGGGCCCAGATATGTTTATGGGTATGACTGATTTATTTATAACCCACCTATACAACAGCCCTAGATGGCTTACAGATCAACATACACAAAGGAAAATAATGCACAGATAAAATATAACAGATGAAATCAGCACCAAAGATTAAAACAACTGAATAAAATCATAAGAACTTTTGAAACAGTCAAAAGTCTGTCTTGCATTATAGCAATAAGCTTGTTCAAAAAATAGGGGCTTTAAAAGGAGATATGTTGGCTGGGGATGTTTAAGAGTGGTAGACTCAATCCCTTTCATAAACGCTTAGGGGTGAATTTTCAAAATGCCACATATGTAAAAAGGAGTGTATACATGCATAAGTAGCATCTACTTGCATATTCCGGATTTTATAAATGTCGATAATACGTGCATATTTTCACTTTAGTGTGCACATAGACGTGCATAAAAAAAGGAGTTGTTAAGGGGTGTTTCTGGTGGGGCCAACATTTGTGAGCGTAAGTTGCTATTGTAGAAGTCATGGCCGCACATTTACCAACTTTCTTGTGTATTTTTACACCTGTTCATTATCTAGTGTAAGTGATATTAAACATATTTCTTGTATAATATTGACTGGATTTGAGGTCTGGATGAACTAGGTGAAGAACCAGGAAGGTCTCGATGACTTGGAGAAAGTGAACTGGTGAATTAATTGGTAAACTGGTTAATTACACTTATTCACGCATGTTTTTAAATTGGCTGACTTACACAAGTAAGTCCTACTTTACTTTCACATATATCTTTTAAAAATAGGTAGGAAAAGTATTTATATTCTATACATTTTACATTTATTAGATTTATGAATCACCCAATACAAATAGACCTGGGCAATGAACATAAGAAAATGTACATAATCATAAAATTAACATAATAGTGCAAAGTAAAACAGAGAGACAATTGTAATAATGACAAGAATTTTCATCCTAAAACAAAATAAAACATAATTAAAATAACATAAAAGAGAAATGAAATCTATAAAAATTAAAACAAAGTGATATTTTACAAAAATAATTTATTAAAAATAAGCTAAATTAAATAAAAAAGTTTGAATTTGTTTCCTAAAATGTTTAACTGAGTCTGATTGCCTCAAGTCAGTCAGGATAGAATTCCATAAAATGGGTCTGGCAACAGATAAAGCACATTCGCAGGTCGTATGTAAGCGTGCTATCCTTGGTGAGGGAATCTTGAGTATGTCGTGTTGAGAAGAAAGTAGGGCTCTTGTAGGTTGATAAAATTTTAACATTGACTTAAAAATCAACATTGCAACTTTGTATTTGATTCTTTCCTGTACTGACAACAATGTAGTTCGATTAATGTAGGTGTAATGTGTTCAGTCCTTTTTAAACCTGATAGTAATCGTGTTGGTGGAATTTAATAGCAAATATAAGGGGTGCAAGGAAGAATATGGAATTCCGAGATATAAACTGTTACAGTAATAGATAATCAGAAAGATGGATGCTTGTAATACTATACGAAAATATGAATCATGGAGCAATTTTTTTAGGCTAGCTAAAACACCAAGCCTATAAAAACCTTGGGAGATGACTTATTTATTTATTTTTATTTATTTATTTCTTTTATATACCGACGTTCGATCGAGATATCACATCGGTTTCCAGATAACTCAAAGAATAGGGTAGTAACAGCCCTATTTTACATTATAACATTGTAATAAAAATAATAAATTGTAACATTGTAATAAATATAACAAATTATACAAATTATAACAGGAATAACAGGATTACGTTGAACATTTGATGTAGTATATAACATATGTACATAAATGACTTGTTGATGAGGATATATTAAGGTTTGGTTGGCAGGGAGGGTTGAAGGGGGGAATGGGGGGGATAGGAGGGGGGAAGGTGGTGCAAGGGAGGGAAGATGGTGATGCGAGATGCTTGTGTAGGGGGGCGTGGTGTGTTGCAGTTGAATTTGGGTAGGTTACGTGTCAGGTGGGAATGCTTTTAGGAACAGCCATGTTTTGAGGTGTTTTTTGAAGACTTGCAATGAAGGTTCATTTCTGAGACAGGTGGGGAGGGAGTTCCATAAGGAGGGGCCCGCAATTGTTATGGCTCGTTTGCGGGTGACGTTGAGGTGTGCAGATTTGAGATTGGGTACGGCTAGGAGGCCAGTGTTGGTGGATCTGAGAGTTCTTTGAGTAGGGTAAGGTTGTATTCCGTTGTTTAGCCAGTTCATGTTGTTGTTGTTTATTTTTTTGTGCATGAGGGTGAGGGTTTTATACTGGATTCTTTGGGTAATGGGTAGCCAGTGGAGTTCTTTGAGAGTGGGTGTGATGTGTGAGGATTTTTTGTTGTTAGTGATGATTCTGGCGGCAGCGTTCTGTAGCACTTGGAGGGGTTTGATGTGAATTTCTGGTAGGCCAAGGAGGAGGGAGTTGCAGTAATCAAGTTTTGCGAAGATAATTGATTGAAGGACTGTTCGGAAATCGTGCTCTTGGAGAAGGGGTTTGAGTTTTTTTAGAGTCTGGAGTTTGAAGAATCCATCCTTGATTGTATTGGAGATGTGTCGTTTAAAGTTGAGATGGCTGTCGATTGTTACGCCTAGGTTTCTTGTGGACGGCGTGGGTGAGATTTGGGGCACTCCCGGGTTGGTTGAGCTTCCTGGGTGGTCGGAGGGGGTGCACTTGAGTGGAAGAGAGGGTCGGTCATCGTGGATGTGAATGATTTCTGTTTTGGCTTGGTTGAGGCATAGAGATAATTGAGATAGCAAGTGGGATAGATTTGAGCTGAGTTTGTTCCATTTTTCCATGGTTAGTTGAATGGACTTGTTTATGGGGAGTAATATTTGTATGTCGTCTGCATAGATGAAGTAGGTGAGGTTTGCCTCTGAAAGGTATTTGCATAGTGGGATGAGGTAAATGTTAAATAATTGTTTAATTTGTTTAATTTGTTTAATTTGCGGGCGACAGGACAGTGTGTCATCTAAGATCACACCGAGACTTTTAATGTGATTCTTAATAGAGAATGAGAGGTTATTAATGGTAATAGTTTTTTCATTAAGGATACGGTAAGGGTTGTGTATTGTTAGAAATTCTGTCTTAGACATGTTGAGTGAAAGTTTATTGTGTTGCAGCCATTTTAAAATTGTTGAAAAGCAAATATTAAGATGTTTTAAGGTATCGTCCCAGGATGGATGGATTCGGATGACAAACTGGATGTCATTAGCATATAGTTTATAACAGTCTGTCAAAGTCGAAAGAATTTTACATATAGGAGAAAGATATATGTTAAAGAGTGAAGCCGATAAAGCGGAGCCCTGGGGGATGCCTGTTTTAATCTCAGAGAGTGCAGAACATTATTATTGAATGTAATAGAATCAGTCCTGTTAGATTAATATATTTTAAACCATTTGAGAACTGTACCAGAAAGGCCAAATTCTTGTAGTCGATAAAGTAAAATATTGTGATCAATGGTGTCAAAAGCTGAAGAAATATCAAGGGAAATGAGTAAAAACTGTTGGCCAGAGTCCAGACCTCTTCTCAAAAAAACTGTGAGAGATAGGAGGAGAATTTTGGTATTAAGAGAATGACGAAAGTCAAACTGATGTAGATCTAAGTGTTCAAATTTTTCCAAGTGTTCAGTCAATTAAGAGAGAACAGCGGATTCAAGAATTTTGGACAAATAAGGTAAAATGTAAGTAGTTTCAATGCACTGAATCTATTCACGAGTAAGCTTTCATATGCGAGTATGTTGCATAGTAGAGATCCATGTATTTTATAAAACGTGCATATATCATATGGGTGTGATATAGAATAATTGCATAGATCTGTTGGAAACAGGATGCTGGGCTTGATGGACCCTTGGTCTGACCCAGCATGGCAATTTCTTATGTTCTTATCACCTTGCGGCCATATACACACACATATGCTGTCGTGCACATTTATTTGAAAGTTATCCTCTTAATGTGTCATTCCTTCCATGCATGAAATTTAATTTCTGGCACTATAGACTTAGTACACAGTATGGTACTGACTAATAAGGTTATTACTATGCTGTGTAGCTGTTTAGCATATGCAGACATGCTAACTTTTAATTTACATGTTGTATATACTAAAAGATGCTGGGGCCTGCAGTAGGGCTTGTGCACATAGTGTCATTTTTACCGTATGTTGTAAATGAGCTGCCGTGCATGCTAAAATAGTACGTATTTAGTGCATAGGCCCGTAGGTTTTCTAATTACCTGCATCTTTTCAGGGCCAGATTTACTACGTATTTTTCCCATTGTCGCAAACAGGGCAATTTTCAGTAGATTGCCTAATTGCAAAGAATACACACGTTTAACATGCATACTTCATAGCTAATTTTCAGCAACGCCTGCTTTTACCCACAGGCAGTTTGGGCAAGAAATCAAAGCCCTAATTTCCTTGGATAAAATGCTATTTAACATGTGGCAAGGGCCTTCATTATTGCCCCCATAACGTACAAAATAATCCAGATGTGAGTTCAGTCTCAAAGGGGAAACGTCTGAGAACATATTCTTGTGCCTCAAGCAGCAATTCTGGCAAAGATATTTGCTTCATTTTCAATCTACGCAAGCAAAATTATAAGGCCTTGCCATTTTTGTTTGTCATTTTTAAGTTATTGGCAAGACAAGCGACTGCTATAATTTATTTGTGTGCCTTGTGTTTGCCACTCTAAGCACTGGGGATGCAAATAGCCAGACGATGCTGCCCTATACAAGCAGCACACTGATACACACCAAGGGTCAGAATTCAGTTTCAGACAACAGTGGGGCATAACAAAAGGGCAAAACATCTGTAGATTGCTGCACAATTCTGAAATAGCACTTCTTAAGCACTAAGATATACTTTCTTGCAACTTCTGGCAAGTAACCTTACCCAAATATCTTTCCCGCTCCCTGGCTTACACAGTATGACCCTCATGTTTTCAAAATGTGAAAATATAATAAGGTAGCAAAAAAGATCAAGAAATGGGCAAAATGTCATTCTTTTTCATATTTTATGGCTTTCTTTCACTTTTGTAGTACTTTTTGCTACATACAATTGTTATTTTGAAAGACCTTGGTAGCTCTGATGCTTTTATTTACCACTTTCTAGCCAATAACCACTTTCTGGCAGTAAAGTGGTTGGAGTTGTGGCAACCTGGAGATAGCATTTCCTCCCTTCAGTGCCACAATCACAGTCTTGTAAGCAATGGACAAATGGATAATCTTGTGGGGAGTAAGACCTGCCTGAAAAAAAGGGAAGGAGTGGCTTATTGGTTACAGCAATGAGCTGAGAACCAGGGAAATCAGGGTTCGAATTATCCCTCTGGTACTCCTTGTGACCTTGGGAAATTCACTTCATTTTCTAGTGCGAAGATGTCCAATTAGATTGTAAGCTCCTAGGCCGGGACTTATTGTACCCAGATTCTAAAAATGCTGTTAAGTCGCCTTGAGCATCAAGTGGAGAGGTAGGCTCAAAATGCAAAATTATTATTTCCCTTCTCTGCTAAGGAAGCCCAGCTAGAAGAAGGCGTGAGCTTCCATGGCAGATGCACTTATAGCTGGGTTAAAAAGAGGTGTCCCCAGGGGTATATTTAGGTCAAGGAAGGAAAACAGTGTATGTGCTTTCCATTTTCAAATGTACATGCACTATGTTGCCTCACTTGGTTGCCCACATAAATAACAGGTGCCCTTTGTACGCACATAACTTTAACTAGCAAAGTGAAACTACCTGGGGAGTTTCTCATTGAAAATGAGTTCTAATGTGTGCATGTTCATAGGATGTGCATGCAGACTCTGCAGCTAGGCAGTCTGTTAAAAATTAACCCCATCCGTCCGAAGTATACCTCCTCCTCTAACTTGAGCAGTTTACTGCCTTGTGACAGGGACTGTAGTAGAAAAGAAGCTGGAAAGATAAGACAGGCCTTTGGTTCCTTCTGTCTCTCCCCAACAGATAGCGAAGGCTGTGGAGGCACTTATAATATTCTTGCAAAGCCTGAAGCCTCTCCATGATTAGATTGCATACTTACAAGTAACATGGATTAGCAGCTGTATTTCAGTCACTATGAATTATGAGTTTAGTGATTTGTCAGACGTTTACATGAACCAGAAGACGTGCTGTCTGATGAAAATTGCTTAATTTAATATCCTGGCCTGACAAGCGCATAGCTGTGTACATCTTCCTGAGCATCCAGTAGAACAGCTGACTTCGGTTAACCCGAAGGACCAAAGCAAACCAAAAGCCTAAAGGAGATTGACTAGGCTCAAGTTGTGAAGCAAAGCAGAGCAAACCTTTGGGAGCTGAGGAATTCCAGGACCGAGGCTGGGAAGGGATCTTAGTGGTTTCAGTAGAGAACTGTGTCTCATGACACAATGGTTGTACAAGCCTGGGCATAAACAGGGCCAGTGCAAGGGGATTGGGCGCCCTAGGCACCTTCAGCCTTGCGCTGCCCCCAGCCGCAGCCCTGACTCCTCCTCCCCCCCCCCCCAAAAGAAAATTTACAAAATATCTGGTGGACCAGGTGGGGGCCCGGGAGCGATCTGCCGCTCTCGGGGCCTCGGCTGCCACTAACCAAAATGGCGCCGGTGGCCTTTAGCCCCCTACCATGTGACAGGGGCTACCAGTGCCATTGGTTGGCCCCTGTCACATGGTAGGGGCGCTCGCCCAGTGGTTCCTCCAGCCCTGGGCATAAGAACGTAAGATTTACCATACTGGCTCAGACCAAAGGTCCATCGAGCCCAGAATCCTGTTTCCAGCAGTGGCCAATCCATGTCACAAGTACCTGGCAGGATCCCAAAAGATCAATAGATTCCATGCTGCTTATCCCAGGGATAAGCAGTGGATTTCCCCAAGTCCACCTTAATAATGGTTTATGGACCTTTCCTCCAGGAACTTGTCCAAACCTTTTTTAAACCAAACTACACTAACAGCAATGAGTTCCAGAGCTTAATTAAAAGTTGAGTAAAAAAATATTTGCTCCTATTTTACGTGTACTACCTAGTAACTTCATTGCATGTCCCCTCGACTTTGTACATTTTGAAAGAGTAAACAACCAATTTGGGTTTACCCTCCACTCATTATTTTATAGACCTCTATCATATCTCCCTTCAGTCATCTCTGCTCTAAGTTGAAGAGCCCTAACCTCCTTAGCCTTTCCTCATAGAGGAATTGTTCCATCCCATTTATCATTTTGGTCGCCCTTCTCTGTATCTTTTCTAATTCTGCTATATCTCTTTTGAGATGCGATGACCAGAATTTCAAACAAAACTCAAGGTGTGGTCTCACAATGGAGCAATACAGAGGCATTATGATATTCTCTGTTTTATTCTCCTTTCCTTTCCTAATAATCCCTAGCATTCTATTTACTTTCTTGGCTGCTGCTACTGCACACTGAGCAGAAGATTTCAATGCAATATCAACAAGGACACCTAGATCTTTTTCCTGGGTGATGATTCCTAATGTGGAACCTCGTATTGTTTAGCTGTCATTTGAATGCTCAGTCTCCCAGACATACAAGGTCCTCTTGCAATCTCTCACTGTCCTTTTGTGATTTAACAGCTTTGAATAATTTTGTGTCATTCTCAAATTTGATCCCCTTCACGCGTTGTTCCAATTTCCAGGTCATTTATAAATACGTTAAAAAGCAGTGGCCCCATACAGATCCCTGGGTAACTCCACTATTCACCTTTCTCCATTGGGAATAGGACACTGCCTCCTATTCCATGACTTTTAATTTCCTCAGAAGTTTCTCATAGTCCTAACAATCCTTGACCTTGGTTACTGATGCTGGTATAACCATATAACCAAGTCCAGTTAGGATAATCAGACCATTAATCAATCATAGTCATGGAAAGGGGCAATTTTCAAACTGTCTGACAGGTAACAAAGTCCTCGTGTATTATTTAGCCGCAGGCTTTGCACCAATACTTGAAGTGAAAATGCACATCTACTTTCACTTTGAAACTTACCGAGGGGTAGAAACGTATGTGCTGCCATGTGCACTTGCTTTCATAAGGGGATAGATTTTTGCTGGAAAAGTATATGAAGATTTGAAAATGCCATCTACGTACATATTTTTCCTACCTTGACCCAAATGCCGCCTGGGAATGCCTCACTTCAATGCGGCTAAAAGTCTGCATGTTGCATAATATTGGCTGCATTGGAAAGAAGCATTCCTGGGGGCAGGAAGAGGGCAGGGCATGGAACAATGTGCGTAGTTTTGTTTAACCAATACAACATGTGTTGTTTCTGACAGAAAGATTACCTGCAGAGAAAGCAGCCGCAATTGTTTATGGGTAATATTTCAAGAGACAACAATGAAAGCAAAAGCATATGCAGATGCTTGCTTTTTGAGGCAAATTCAATGAGTTAAAATTACCTGTGGGGCTTGCCAGACTGCAGGTAGCTTGATTATCCTGTGCTAAATGGTTTTAGCGTGCGCTAAACAGTTTTCATGTGCATTTGGACGATAACATTCAAATATTGCTCATGGCGGTGTATATACATGTGTATATGGCCACACAGAGATCTACACTAATATTTCATAATCTGCGCATGTCATATACGCAAGAATTATAAAATATGTGTATCTTTACCCTGCACTACACGCGAGTGTTGCATGCTTATGCATGAATACATGCAATGCATTGAAAGCAAGTATGTCAATGCATTGAATCTGCCTACTTTTCCTATTTTAAAAATATGAGTGCATATTTTACATGCAAAAATAAAGTACAACTTACTCGCATAAATCGGTATTTTTTGTGTGCAAGTCAGTATATTTTAAAATATGTACATGTAATTGAAATTACCAGTTCCCCCATTCCATCTCCAGGTCGTCGAGGCTCTCCTGGTTCTTCAGCCTGAACTCCACCCAGAACTCCCACCTGACCAATAGTACACAATAAACACGTTTAATATCACTTACACAAGATAATTAAGATTGCATAAACTGGCAAATCTAGGGGGTAATTTTCAAAATAACATGCATGTGTAAAGGTAGTAAATATTGTGGCAATTTTCAAAATCCCATTTATATGCTTAAAATGCACATAAAACCTATTGTCAGTTCAATAGCATATACCACAGCAATGTTTAAAAGCCCACTCACGAGCATAAAGTGCATTTATGCATATAAAACCCAGTTTTAAGTGCAAAACTCCTTTTGAAAATTACCCTTAAACACATAAGTGTCCCTAGCACCTCCTTTTTACCGCGGGCCCTAATTTGCATACCTTTCCTTAGTGAATCGCGCGCCCAGGAGAGTGGCCTGGGTGTGCGTTGGGAGAGCGGGCGCTCCCTGGCTCTCCCGCGCGGTTTACTGTATCGGCCCGTAAATGAGCAAAGAAAAGACTTCAAGAATATAAGAACCTAAAATCATTACTTACCAGCTGCACACTTATAGCTTCACATTTTCCTGTGTTTGACTGAACAGCAGAGGGGTTCTTTAAACCCACACTGGACCAGTACATTCTAAATTTAGCAAAGCGACTTTCTGCCCAGTTCATCAAATCGTTGAAAGGTGCATCCTTTCTCCTGTTGAGCGATCAACACTCATTGCCAGTGCCTGGCTTGTTTGCTTTTTAATTCTTGTACATGACCTTCAGGTCTCGTTCACAGCTACGCTGCAGAGCGCGTGCAGTGAGTGTGATGCAATTGCGCAGAGCAGCTTGCCCTCAAACAGACTGGAGAGGGGAGGTGGCACGTAAACTAAAATAAAATCTCTAGAAATACAGATATTTACAAAAATTCTTGCTGCCCCATAATGAGAAAAATTGACTAATTTTTTTTTTTTTGCTCAAATTTTTTATCTGCTCTTTTTAAATTTGTTTGAGCTGTGTAATAATTTATCAGGATTTCAGGCTCTTACATCCTGGCAGCAGCTCTTGGCTTGAGTTTTTCACTTGGCATATGGAACTAGTTGCAGATATTTCACTCCTTATCAGAGGAAAAGATGGAAATATATCCCTGCTACTTATCGGGGTTTCAGTGAATCTGTATGTTCAGTGGAGGATTAACTCTTTACCTCTGGGAATGGAGGGAAGACGTTAATAAAGAAATAATAAGACACAACTTGCTTCATAGACTGTTTAATCATACAAAATTTACTAGAGAAAGATACTGCAGGCATGACAGAACAATCAAGATATAATAAATGAAATTTATATATATGTATTTTAAGGTTTTACAGTACCAAAGTATGACACATATTTTTGTTCAACTTATTATAATTTGAGATGCACAATATGCACAGTACCAGAAATGAATCACTGTATACAATTTTAAATCTTGCTCAAATCCTGGTATATACTTTTGAGAAGGATTCATTGGATCCGAGATCAGCGTAAAAAGATCCCAAAAAATGTATGTGGGGAAAAATAATATTCTGGATATGATCAGGATTTCCATCACCTCCCCAATGTCTTCTCTCCCTACCCAGACAGTCGAGCTAGTGAGACTTAGGTTCCCATGCTGAAACCTTCAACATTGTTCTTCTCTCCATATAGGAGCAACCATCTCACAATCCCACTAGGAGACCACAGTGCATGTCCAAACCCCACTTTTTCATCAGACAGGAAGCTCAAAACCAAATCTTCTTTGCCAGAAAGCTACAGTTAAAGAGTAGGCTTGTGTATGTAAAATTTTTTGTTTCATTTGTTTTTTTTCATTTTTTTTTTGTCTATTCATTTTTTATTTTGTTTAATTTTCTTTGTTTTGTTTATTTCAACCAAAACAAACATCAAAGCAAGCAAAAATAAAGAAAAAACAAAAAAACCCTAAAGGAAAGGAAGAAGCCAGGATACCTTCTTCTCCCCAGCAACCCAAAATCACATCAAAATCAAGAGGCCAGTATTCAAAACCTTCATATACATAACTTTTCGAGCTACATACACAAAAAACAAATTTTGAATATTTTCCTCCACCAAACGCATACATTTGTGCACACAGGGGCAGATTTTAAAACTTATGCACGGGCATAGATTTGTTCACGCAACCCGGCACGAACAAATCTACACTCGATTTTATAACATGCGCACGTCATAAAATCCAGGCTCAGCGCGTGCAAGGGGGTGCACATGTGCACCTTGCACGTGCCGAGCCCAAGGGGAGCCCCGATAGCTGTCCCCGTTCCCTCCAAGGCCGCTCTGAAATCAGAGCGGCCTTGGAGGGAACTTTTTTCCGGCCTTCCCCTCCCTTTCCCTATCTAACCCACCCCCAGCCCTACCTAAATCCCCCCCTACCTTATTTTATTTCTTATGCCTGCCGGCAGGCTGCCAGCATACAAACCCCCAACACGGCCGGAATGGAGGAGGGCTCGGGACACCCCCCCAGACTGCCGTTACGCCCCCCCCAGACCCGCCCCCGGACTGCCCCCTGACCCCAGACATACTGCCGTCATGCCCCCGGACCGCCCACTTTTGAAAGCCCCGGGATTTACGTGCATCCCGGGGCTTGTGCGCGCCGCCGAGCCTATGCAAAATAGGCTTGGCATGCACAGGGGCAGATTTTCTCAGGTTACGCGCGTAGCCTTTGAAAATCTGCCCCTCAGTTAACTTAACTGCATAAATCCGAATATCGACACATATCGGGCTAAGTTATCCAGTTAAGTTACGCCCATTGCCCGCCCCTGACATATCTGGCAATCTACTTGGCCAGATCAGTGAATTATCTGGCTTAAGTAGTGACCACTGAGCATAGCTGGATATGTAGCAGCCACCACTTAGCTGAATAAGTCGCTATTTATCTGGCTAAGTACCTTTGAATATTGGGTGCCAAGGCTTTACCTATTACTCTCCAATGCAAAGACGTGCATAGGCTTAACTCATGTTTTCTTAAAGCTGGAAATTTAACTCCTGGTCAGAGGTGGAGTGAAGTTACTGGGGCTAGTGTTAGTCTTTGGGGCTAAACTGAGAGTTTGTAGTGTGGGAGTCCTGTACTTGGCATTTATGTGCATTAAACTAGATTTGTGCACATTTTTGTGTGCAGAACATGATTTCTGTGCATAAAGGTTGTGTACCTAAAAGTTGTGTGCACAAAACATGAGTTTAGGAGTTAGGAGTTTTTACCATTTTATGTCTTGTTTTTTTGATGCCACTAATCTGTTTTCTGTATCCCTCACTATCTCTTGGAGGTTTTGGTGCAACTGTGCTTGTTGCCATCCATCTCACTCTAAGCCTTGGGATTTCTGTTCTATTTTCACTGCTGCTTCACCCCTTTTACTGCACCTTGGGGTGTTCATGCCACTGTTGCTGCTGCTTTATTCCTCTTCATGCCAATATTGTGCATGCCCTTTGCCCCGATTTAAATGCCTTATGCTGTTCAGGCCAGTGTAGTGCTCTTTGCTCCCCTTATGGTGCCTTGGACTGTTAATGCCAATTTTGTTGGTGCCATTTTCTCCTCTTTTGGTGCCTTGGTATATTCATGCCTCTGTTTGCATTATGTTACCCTCCCCCCTTATAGAGCTTTGGACATTGATGCTGCTCTTATTCCTTCCTCTGTTTTCAAGCCTCTTTTTAAAGTCCATCCCATTCACTTATTAAGTTGTTTTATTATCTATGCTTTATTCTTTTTCTTTATTGTAATTATTTATGCTTTATTGTTTTATGTAATGAATGTTTTATTATGAATATTATTTTTGTAAATTGCCTGGTTTTACCCTCATAGGTGATTAAGAAATTGCAATAAAGATAAAGATACCAATTTGATGCTTTACACACTTGTTGTACCACTCATCATCCCTTGGAGTGTTTATGCCACTGTTCATGCTGCTTTGCTACTCATTTAGAGGTAGATTTTAAAAGCCTGGCGTGGACCAAAATTGGGAGATATGCGCACAAGTCGGGCTCGTGCATATCTACTGAATTTTGAAAGCTGCACAGATGACCGCGTGTCTCCTGTTGCATGAACATCACAAAAAGTTTCCAAAAAGGCGTGAGCATTGTCTCTGCGGGATATGGCTGTTTCAGGGCATGACCAAGAGATATGTGTATAAAACACTTAGGCACTTGGGCATGCACCCAGATCCCCTGCCCCGTAAGTTTATCTCTGCTAGGGATGAGGTATAAGTTTAAAAAAATAAAAAACTAGTCATACCTGAGGGTTTTTAAGGTTCTGGAGGGGGGGGGGGGGAGTATAAGCTATTCAACCAGGGAGGTAGGGAGAACCTGGCTATTAACTGGGCGAACAGATAGATGAACTGGTGAAACTGGCAGTGGCGTGGACGTGCGCTGCTTTTAAAATTTCCCGACTTACATGCCTTGGCGTGTGCTCACTTAAAATTGGGTGCACATGAGTGTGCGGTCAGGCTATTTTATAGCATTCTTGCATATACGCGCACAAGTTATAAATTGGCCTTGTATGTGGGCATGCACTAACATACTTGCGCCAATGTGTGCCTGCGCACCAGTTTGAAAGTTACTGTCCCTGTGCTCTGGGGTTTTCATGCCACTCTTCTTCCTGCCAAGGCCCTTTTTCCGTGTTTGGAGGTGTTGATAGTACCACTGTGTACTTTTTTCCTATCAGTCATTGCTGTCTGCTCTTTGTGAGCATGTGTGTGCCCACGCTACTAAGTGACAATGTATTACTGTGAGACTAGAAACTTCTAGCTTACTACCATGCCCCTCATTGTAAGCCTTGGGACATTAATGCCACTTTTCTTGATGTGTTGCTTTGCACCTATGGTTTGTGGTTTTAAACAGAAGAGTTCCTGCTTTTCAGAGCCTCCTAGGGTGTCTTTGGGTGGTTGTGCCTCTGCTTCGGCTGCACGTATATGTGCCATTCAGGTTTAATTGTGAAACTGGTCTTCTCCGCTTCAAGGTCCCTCCCGACGCAGTCACTCGAAACACAGCTCCGTGTTGGGGGACCGTGTAAAACGGATTATAAACGCACTGCTAAAACTGAAATACACTTTCCAGTTGCTATTAAACTATGTGATATTTTCCAAAAATTACTTTGTGGACTGGAATTGTTTTGACCATCCTTGGTGTTTGATTTGGCTTTCTGAACATTACACGAGGAGTTACATGTGCAAAAGCACAAGCAGAAGCAATGTCACATGTACTTTTTATGGATACTTGAAAGAGGGATTCCTGAGGGTGTACTTGGGGGCGAGGAATTCATTTACGTGTGTACTTTTGATTTTCAAAAGTAGGAACATAAATGTTTGCATGAATATTTCCACCCACTCGCTTGCAGACGTAAATGTGCACGCCTATGAAGGTGAATTTTAAAAGCCTGATGTGTGCATTAGAGGATGTGCAAATATGTTGGACTTGCATGTGCCAAACGGATTTAAAAAGTTGCCAAGACACATGCGTATCTACCAGAGGACGCACATCTTGGAAGATTTAGAAAAGGGGCGTGGGCATGGTCTGGGCGGGGCTTGGGCATTTCGGGACGTGAAGCTGAGATGCGTGCCTAAATAATTACGCAATCCGGCGCGTGTACTGAGGCCCCCTGCAACCTAACTTTACTTCTGCTATGGATGCCGTGTAAGTTATAAAATAAAGATAAATCGGCAGATCTGTGGGGTTTTAAGGGTCGGAGATAACTGGGGGGGGGAGTGAAGGCTAATAAACCGGGAGGGTTTGAAAGACCTCTTAATTGGACAAACTGGGAACGAACTGGTAAAACTGGAAATGGGGTCAGCACGCACCCCTTTTAAAATCTCCTGATTACAATTTGGTGCAATGTGCGCACAGTCAGGCTATTTCATAACTTGCGTGCACATACGCAGGCAAGTTATAAAATAGCCGTGCCGTTGGGCGCGGGCCAACGAATATGCACACACGTGGGCCCTTGCACTGGTTTGAAAGTTACCTTCATGCTGCGCGAAGGTACACGCTGTCCTACTAATTTTCAAAGTGGATTTATGTGCGTATGTCCGCTTTGAAAATTTGGGCTGAAGTCTGCGTGTACGCACTGTTATAAAATTGGTCTCAAAATGCGATTTGGGGGGTTTTTGTGACCAATGATGATAACCTTTGCTATATAATCAGTGCCACTAGCTTCTGTGCGATGGAGGTGGGGTGGGTGGAACCGCATACTGAGCTTGTTGTGGCAAATTTTACAATCTGCCACAGAATCAAC
Organism: Rhinatrema bivittatum; assembly: GCF_901001135.1. NCBI lineage: Eukaryota > Metazoa > Chordata > Amphibia > Gymnophiona > Rhinatrematidae > Rhinatrema > Rhinatrema bivittatum. The sequence goes on along the minus strand of NC_042625.1, from coordinate 62,501,708 downwards.
ATTCCTGAAAGCTTTAACATCGTTTTAATTCAATCCTTTGAACAAAGCTGCAGGGACCCTGCCCACCATTCCTTTCAGCTCTCTCTCTGCTCCTGCTCCAGGCCCTCCCCTCACAGACAGCCTGCAGGGAACCTTCTTGAGTTGATCACCTCGCCCCCTTTCCTCCTGTCCTGCAGTGAATGGGGTGGAGGAGGTGAATTGGAGTGGACAGAGAACGCAGTCCCTCAGAGATTACTTAAATTCTTATCAAACCAAGAAGGATTTTGATATAATGCCAGGATGGAGTGAAGGCCCTATTGAAGAATTTCATCTTTGTACAAAGGATCTTGCACCTGCATATGTGGCCATTCAGGCATCATTCACAAAGACCTGGAAGTCTGCACCTGCTAGGGTCTCACTTCTGGCAGAGAGGGCATTAATTTAATTTTTAGTAGTCTTGAGACAAGTTTCAGATGTGTGTGCTAATTCATCCCCTTTTTGTATCTGTTACCATGTATCTAATAAATGTGCACATATCTTTCTGCGTAATTAATAGCATGACAAAATGCTGATACTGAAGGCATTTTAAGCTTACATAAACTCATGTACTGGGAAAGACAAGGACTTGCTGAAGAAAATACAAAAAGGATGGTTGCACTTTTTCAAGTCAAAAGTGGCATTTCACAGATAAAAATGTGTAATCTTTTAACTTGATAAATGGTTGGGTTTTGTACATGGTACATTTTTTATTTGTATATAATTTATATATTGTTTAAAATCAAACAATATGAATGGTTTTCAATTAATACATTGACTTTTCTGGATAGTCCGAGGTGTGAAACTTTATGCAAAAGCATGCAAATCTTCCTCATAATTGCCGCAGAACCTTGAAAAATCTGTAGCAGGAAACGCAGGTGCTCTGTAAATAATCACTGATATACCATTAGCACCTGAGGTATTTTCCTCCACAGAGAAATTGCTCTTTGCATGTTTTAAAAAAAATCTTTGGCGTTTTCCTTCTCTTGTTTCTTTGTCGTTCACACATCTTCACCTGTTACTACTATATTTTGATTTGCGAGAAAGTAGCATACGACATCAGCCCGCACCATTTTGAAAAATAGCAAGGGCAGAGCTGGAGGCTCTTCTGCCTCTACTAGACCCCTGGGATATTATGGTAGTGAAGTTCGGGGGTGGGCACTAGACCCCAGGGCTTTTTGTACTGGTTGGAGGGCACTAGACCTCAAGGAGGAGTTTACCTGAAGGTACGAGTGGGAGCGGGAGTAGATGGGGGTTTGCTTGGGCTGTGCTCTTTCTTTAAATACTGGGTAAATAGTGCACTTATATGCTAATTGGGTGCACTATTAGCAAATAGGTCCATTATTTACTGACAGTGAATAAAACAAATGAAACTAACTGAAACAACCAGGATTCCTCCCTTAAAAAAATAAACCAAAATCAATTGGGCCTCCATTACAACAAACTGAACAAAGCAAACAGAAAATATTGAACATGCACGTCCCTAATTAGTTGAGCTCTGTGTGTATGTGTGCATGATGGGAGAAAGGGGTGGAAGGTGGTTCAGGACATCCAGGATCAGGATAGGAAGTTCTATTGCTCAGGGCTGAATTGTTTTGGCAGACTGGTGTTGAAAGACAAGCATATGAATTGCTGACATTATCACTAGTCAGTGTCCTGTTCATTCGGCACTTTCTTGAGCACTAAATTTCACCCAGAAAATTTTAAAAATAAATAACTGCTGTTCCTTACACTCTTTAATCTTCTATTTTTTTTGTAGTTACTTTCCAATACATACAATGCCTACATCCAGAACGTCAACTAACACAGTCTTTACAGTCATTTTTGGACTTGAAACACGATGAGATGGCCAAACGCACTTTGTGGAAAGATTGTGTTTCAAGTTGATCTTCCTTCCAGGAACAGCACTGGGCTTACACTTATTACTTTCCTTAGAGCAAAAGGTATAAAGACTTCTGAGGTAGGATTTACTAGAATTTTTAGGCAGCCAGAAGGGGAAGGAATACCAGATGTGATTCCCGTCTCAGAGAATCCCCCAGAGATGTCCAAGACCATTAATTGTGCAGTAACTGGGAAAGTTTACCTTAGAGAACAGTGTTTCAGTATCACAACAGGAACTGAATTGTTACAAGCTGCTTTTATACTCTTGAAAATTGATATGATCAAGAAGTGGCAGAAGGAATCCTGAGTTGTGTGAAAGAAACTGAGAAGCCCTGATGAAGAGGAGAGAGAAGGGATTGAAGGGGGGCAAACGTGCAAAGAGAGAAGCTTAAAAAGCTCTAATTTGTTTCTTCATTTCATGTATCACAAACAAGAAATGCTTAATAAATAGAAAAAAGTTGCTTTTTGGTTAGAGACTCCTCAGTTTCATTGCTTGCCCATTTTTCTCTGTATATTTCAGCTCCAACACTACCAATAACTCAGTGTTGCCTCCTCCTTGTGCTTTTTCTCAAGGCCTACACCGCTGTCAACAACTCAGTTTCCTGTGTTATTCACTGGTATTGCACCAGACAAGCCGTATCACCTACTTCAACTTAATAGTGTTCATCTGGACTTCTTGCCTCAATTGGCATGGCAGAATCTGAAGAAAAGCCATGATAGACTTCCAGCAGTAAACTAAGTCCTCTTCCTGAGGACCTCCAGTGCTGGCACAGGGGATAGAGATATGTAGATACATAGGGAAGGGAAGAGAATGAAATGGTAAGAGTTAAAGAAATGTACAAAGTTCTTCTTTCTATCTTCCCTTTTCTTTTAACCATCTTTCCTAAAATTCTCCCAAATTTTCTAGTCTGAAGTATTGGCAGAAGCAAGTAAGGTACTCCTAACCAAAATTATTATTCTTGCAGCTACCCAGATTTCCTGGAACCATTTTTCTTGGAAAGCTATAAAAGCCTATATGGGTCAGCTATGAAAATTTAGAAAATGACTGATGCTGGGTTGGAGTCAAGGTAGTCAAGGCATTTAGCATAGCTGAATTTAAAATGGGTTTTGAAAAGTTCCTGGAAAAAAAGCCATAAACAAATATTAGCTGGGTAGACTTGGAAAAAGCCAATGCCTATCCTTTATAGCGGGAAACAAGAAATGGATCTACTCTTTGGGATCTGCTGGTTACTTCCTAGATTGTTAGAAACAGGATGTTGGGATCCTGGTCTGACCCAGTGTGATGATCACGAGGTGTTTGCTTATGTCCCTGTGCCAAAAGAAACGTAAAGGATTATAGTTTCCTGGAGAGAGAGAGAGATTGTCTGCGTACAAATTGCTACTTAGCTGGATAAATTATATCTGGCTAAGTTAGACCAACTCTATGGGTGATCTAACTTATACAATTAACTTAACCGGATAAGAGTGAATATTGATATTATATAGTTAAGTTAACCAGATAAGTAGTGCCGCCTTGATCCGCCTGTTACCTGCTCACTTTTTATGCGACTAAAAGATAGCTGCGTAAGTCTAGATATCTGGCTGTTGAGCGCTGAATGTGCTTTGAATATGCCGTCCCCTATGTTTAAACCAGAGTATTATGCAACATAAACCTAATATAAATCTCGTGAATGTAGAAATGCAGGTGGGAGCAGAATCTTTAAAGTCAGTATCTGGTCATTAATTAAGTCTGCTTGACTGTATTACAGGGAGAAACCCTGCATTGCTGGGCAGTAGGTCAGTGGACCGCAATTTCTTCTGGTGGGCTCTTGGCCCCAGCTTTTTTTCAGTTGTCTTTAACACTGAAGGAAACTGTGTGATCTTTGTCCTAGAGTCTTTCTCTTGTTTACACTCTGGGGCAGATTTTAAAAAAGTACGCTGGATTTTATAAGATACGCGCGTAGCCTATAAAATCCGGGGTCGGCGCGCAAGGGAGTGCACATTTGTGCAACCTGCGCGCGCCGAGCCCAGTGCGCGCTGCCTGTTCCCTCCGAGGCCGCTCCGATTTCGGAGCGGCCTCGGAGGGAACTTTTCTTCGCCCTCCCCCCACCTTCCCCTCCCCTCCTCTACCTAACCCCCCCCCCCCCCGGCCCTATCTAAACCCCCCCCCTTACCTTTGCGCGCGTCGCCGGCAGCCCCGCTCCGTCCTCCGGTCCCGGGGGCTGATCCAGAGGCCTCGACCACGCCCCCGGGCCCGCCCCTGAAATGCCGGGGCACGCCCCCGGACACGCCCTGTCCCTCCCCTTTTCGAAAGCCCCGGGACTTACGCGCGTCCCGGGGCTTTACGCGCGCCGGCAGCCTATGCAAAATAGGCGCGCCGGCACACGAGGGCCCTTTTAAAATCCGCCTCTCTGGGTTCTTCCTATATCCAGGAAGTTCTATGTCTACTATAGTCAGGGTTTACTTTTCAGGAACCCTGCTTGTACTGTTTTCCTTGATGCAGAGTTTACTTCTGCTTGCACTCGTATCACTCCTTTGCTTTAGGCACCCCTGCTGCGCATCAGGGTTTGTGTCACAGTCTTCTATGGCTTTTTTTGGTAGAACCCAACTCTTCTCCAGCCTGGACCCCTCGTGAGTCGGCTTCCTCTCAGGCAAAGAAGGGAGGTAGTGCTTCAGCACTGTGCAGTTCCTACTTTGTCCTGCTCGGTCAGCCTATAGCTTGGGATTCACCCATGAGTGAGGACTACCATCCTGCTTGTTCTAGGAGAAAGCAGAGTTGCTTACCTGTAACAGGTGTTCTCCTAGGACAGCAGGATGTTAGTCCTCATGAAACCCTCCCGCCTCCCCTGGAAGTTGGTTTCTCCAGGTATTAGCTATATCATGGACTGAGGAACTCTGCCTAGGCGGCAGGGTGATGACTACTCCAGCACATGCTCAGTAGGGCATGTTCTAGAATCTTTGAGATCAAAGTTCCGTGCCGGGCTCCATCTGATGATGTCACCCATGTGTGAGGACTAACATCCTGCTGTCCTAGGAGAAAATCTGTTACAGGTAAGCAACTCTGCTTTATTCAGGGGTTAAGACAAGTAGGCATACACATTCCCAGGAGTCATATAGGAGGGAATGCCAAGGTTGTCTAGTTCCATGAGTATTTGGGATTGGAGTAGGGATTTGTGATTACCCCTCAAGCAGTCCATTTCCTCTCAGTATAGTGGGGACTTCCATAGCTCTTCCAAACGGTGTAGGGGTCACGAACTCGGAAACGGAACATTGACAAAGGGAGGGTGAAGTCCTGGAAGGAGAAACCCTCACCTTCCCTTTCCTCTTTGAAGGCATCTTGAATAAAGGTAACATAACAAAACAGTACAGCAGAGTCTGTGCCTAGTTCATGCCGCCATCTTGACTCCTCCTTGATATTTTTGATGTTTAAGGACTTAATCAATAAACTTTAATGTGCTAAACAAAAGACATTAATGTGAATGTTAAGATGATTCCTCCATAGGAAATATCTACAGTACCTGAATGTAATCCACTTTGAAGTGGCTGAAAGGTGGAATTTAAATCAAATAAATAATAATAATACATTGATGTGTAAGTGATAAAAGTGACCTGCTTCAGACTAAGCACTACATTATTTTTTTTCATACAAGTGCCTTTCTCTCTGTACAAATTCCCCATGCTAACTGGCTCTTTCACTGTGGGCTGGTTAGCTTAGAAAATGTATACACAGCATAGATGTTTTGGTTTCTTTGAACACCATTATCATAAAGTGTAATATGCATAGGATACAACTTATTGCATATTGTGTTAAGTGGTACTTTTTACTGTGTATGTTAAATATTTGCCATCTCACAAGGCACATTTCTTTTTACTGTGAGTTTTATTTCATCCAGTAAATCTGAAGTACTAACTTTGTTGCCCATCTTGTCATGTCAATTAAAGGTCATATTGCGAGAGAGAGTTGTTCCTTTCTCATGAGATAAGTTTCATGCCCTCATCAATCACTATTAGCCTGGTCTTTAACTAATCACAATTCTAGGTTCGGAAAAGAAAGAACATGCATTATCTAAGTGAACTGGAGTATGGTTTTAATTGAAAAAAAAAAAAACAACCCATGCTTCATTCCAAATAGAGAACAAAATGAGCCTGGCTCCTTACCCTAAAACAATGGTTCTTGTCCATGTTATTGCATTATAGATGTGTGAGTGATAACTCTTTGGGTCTGAGACATTGAGGCTTTTGTCCCATTCTGTGACTTTGCATGTACCAAAAAATTGCGCCTGAAGTCCACCGGTGCAATTTTGAATTGGGCGCTGGCAGCACAGAAGTGAATGGAAATCCCTCCTGCATATGGAAGACCACCTCTATGATATGGTAAGCTTTTGGGGGCAGGATAGGTTGGGGAGGGGGGGTTGACTCCTAATTGGAAATTTCATAGATTTTAGGGGACTAGGGAACCAGATGGGAAGGGTTTCGGGCTTGCTTATGGGGGACTAGCTCCAGCCTCCAGGCCTGCCCTGCAGCCTTATACTGCCTCTGTGGGGGAGCTCCCTGAGTCCAGCCTGCCAGTCCATGACTCATATGTAGACAATATTTTCCATTCCTACAAGACAATTTTCCTGATTCAACCTGATCCACAAAAATGTAGAAAAGTGCATACCTGACTAGATAATGAGCTTCTCAATGATCTCTAAAACAAATTATTTGTATTAGTGCACATAGCTTGTTTCAGAGCCTTTCTGATACAAGAATTCAGATTTCTTTTTTGAAGGAAGCAGTTTACTATATCCTAAGCTCGAGTTTTATATTCCTATATCATCATACATAGTCGTCTCAATCATAGGAACTGACCCACAGGGATATTGTCTTTTAGTCACTTGGGAGAGATGTGTGAAATTCCTCCCATGATCTGAACACTAATATATAAAGAAAGGAAGGGTGAGCACAGCATGTCTGTCTAGGCAGGGAATTGCAAATTGAGATCCAATGTGTTTAATCATTGTGTAAAAGTGCATGGATGTTTCCATTGCATCTGTCCAAATAAAAAATGTCATCAATAAATCACCAAGTGGCAACACATTAATGAAGATAAAAAGCAATAAATCACACAATCTTCAGTCATAATAGACCCTTCTGGCAGGAATTCAGACCTTCATTTGCCTTATAATTAATCATCGGACAAAGTTCCTTTTTTTCCACTTTTTTTTGTGAAAATTTGCAAAACAAAATTCTTATCTCAATAGTTCAAATAATGAGGGAAAGGACCCCGACACGGAGCCGTGTTTCGGAAACCTGCATCGGGGCATGGGGTTCTTCTGTTAGCGTCACAGTGATCCGGTTAATTCTTTTGGGCCAGACTTTGGCGTTTGCAGTAACAATCGCTTTATATTAAATGGTGCGCACTGGGACATCACCAGGCCAGCCCTGAATGTTTCATTGCTGCAGTTAGGGAACCACCTGAGACTCTGCCATTATCATTCATAATATTAACAGGACCTGAAACCCCGCAACAGATTTTAAACTCTTAAATGTTTTAGCTCGACCTCAGGGCACTTAAAAGAAAAGGCAGGCCTTGAGAACCTTGTATGTGAAACACATGGAATTTATTAGGCATAAACTGACGCAAAAAGTTATTTAAAGAAAATGAAAGGTTTTGGTTTTGGGTTATCAAAATAGATATTATACACAGTAGCACACATGCCTCCTGCTAAACATGCACACACATGTGCTTTCTTCTTCTGAGATCCTGTTAGTGTCTTAGCCCTGCTCTCTGCCATTTGCACCATAGTTTGCATTCCCTTTTCAACAACAAAGGGTGACTATTATCTTTTAGAATGTCATATGTCTACTTTAAAATTACATCAGACCTGGAGATGGGTGAATTTTCTATGACCCAGGTTGGATCCAGTTTCAGATCTGCTAATACGGTATTTGATTGCAGATTCCTTGAATGAACAGAGTCAGCTTTGAGTCTTGACATGGTTCAATTCAGTCTTATTTTTCTGAAAACTCTGGATTTATTCAGCTTGGTTCAAATTTATGTGAATATTTGCAGATTCCCGAAATGCAAAGTCAGCCTAGAATTGTTCACATGTAGATCAGATCATAAAGATCCATGCTGGCTAAAATGGAGATTTAAGATGTGTAAATGAAATGTCCCTTCTCTATCTGATTAATTTCTGGCTGGCCCTACTTCAGCTCTGATACTCAGTGTTGTTCACTTCTCCTACCCTCTGTTCCCTCTCCCTTACCCCTTTCTTCCTGTAGCCCCCCTGGTAGGGTAGGGGACCTTTATTTTATTTGATAGGGATTCTGATTTTATCCAAGCCTGTCTATCCATCCCTAGTAATCATAACTCTTCAGCAGAATACTAACGTCTTGCCTGCATTTCATTTTCTGCTTTATCCTCCCTTGTGAAGCATACACAGAATCAAGCCCGGCATTCTCCTTTAGTTTCCCAGGAAATTTTCTCAAAAAGAACAGCACATCATCCTTACTGACCCAAAAGGTTGAAATGCGTCCGCAGGAGCGTGAGATACTAAAATATAGAAGCCTTAAATGAGGTGACAAAAGTGATGGATCAGGGAGGTGCAGTAGACATTGCCTATCTGAACTTCGGGAAGGCTTTGACACTGTTCTCCACTGAACACTGGCAAGCAAGAGTGGGCTACAAATACATAAACTTGGTGAGAAGCTGGTTGAATGGCAACACAAAAGAGAGAGTGGTGGTTGGTCTAGCCCACGCTGGTGAAAGTAATATGAGCAGTGTGGTGAGCCAGGACTCAGTGCTAGCACCAGAACTTTTCAATATCTTCATTAGTGACATTGCTGATGGTGGAAAATATCCTTGTTTCAAGTGATACAAACTTGTGTAACAGAGTAGATGCACAGGAAGGGGGTGAAAACTTTGAAAGGACACTTTAAAAAAAGTGGAAGAATAATCCAGATTTTGTAAAATATATTAGTTCACAAAACACCATTAACAACATATCAGTTAGAAGGACAAGAACTGGAAATTATTAAACACCAAGCGATCTAGGAGTAATTATCTCAGATGACCTTAATGTAGCCAGTCAATGTAACAAAGTAACTAGAAAAACTTACTGTCAGGTCCTTATTTAGCTGCAGGCAATCGGGGCCTGAATATGGGGTTGATTTAAGAGTGGGATTTGAGAGAGCCAGAAAGGAGGTGGCTGCTGTTGAGAGGATAGGGGAGCCAGAGGGCTAAGAAGAGGAAATAGAGGGGGATTTTAGGGTCATATAGGGTTGGGAAAGAGAGAAAGAGATGAGATCTAGCTGTGAGTGGAAATCAGAGAGGCAGAAATAGAGATATGGAGAAAAATGAGATGAAAGAGAAGCATCAATGTCAGAGAGAGAGAGAGATGTAGGGGAAGAAATGACAAAGACGGAGGAGAAAAAGAATTGGATCTATTTTATATTCCGCTTTTTCAGGCACTTCAAAGCAGATTACATTCAAGTATTGGAGGGATTCCATCTCTAAAGGGATTACAATCAGGGATGATAACTTTCAAACTGGTGCGCATGTGCACAGATATCGGCCTGCACTCAGGTGCGTGGCCATTTTATAACATGCGTGCACATATGCATGCATGTTTTAAAACAGCCTGGCTGCGTGCACATGTGCACCGAATTTTAAGTACACAAATTTTTCATGCACATACAAATCCTGCTTCTAATGCATAAAGTGGGGGATTTTAAAAGGGGCGCGTGACAACACAATTCTCAGTTTTCTCAGTTCATCTCCAGTTCTCCCAGTTAAGAGAGAGGTCCTGCAACCCCCCCTCCACCACCACCAGTTTGAAAGCCTTCACTCTCCCCAGTTAGCACCGTCCCTTAAAACCCTGCAGATCGGCTTAGTTTTCTTTAAATCTTTACTTACATGGTATGCATGGCAGAAGGAACGTTACACGGCAGGGGAGCTTGGCGCACACCGGGTTGCGATAGTTCATGCCCTGAAATGCCCATGCTCCACCCACACCGTGGCCTTTTTTTGAAAACTTTCAAGATGCACGTGCTGCGGCAGATATGCGCATAACTCGGGTTTTAAAGTCTGCTCGCTGCACACGAGCCCCACTTCTTTGTGCATCCCCTACTTAATGCTCACATTGGGCTTTTAAAATTCACCTGTAAGACAGTAACTTTAAAATGAGTGGGCACGCGTCTGCGGGTGTGAGCTTGCATATGCTGGAATTTTAAATCGTGTGCGGGCAAGTGCACACGTAATAATATAAAATACACCTTCCATGTGTCTGTGTGCTCCTAGGGGTAGATAGTCAAAGTTGGCCGTGTAAGTAGCTTAGGGCCAGATTCATTAAGGCTTTCTCCCATTTTGTGTCTCTGGGAAAAATCCTTAAAGGTAGATATTAAAAGCCTTGCGTACGTCAAAAGCAGAAGATATGAACAGGAGTTGGGCCAGCATGCGCCGAACAGATTTTATAAGCCACCCATGGGCACAAGTGAAAAGTCTCTAAAAAGGGGCAGGGTTTAGACATAGTCTGGGCAGTGCATGGACATGTTGGGGCTGTCCAAAAAACGTGCATGTAAATACTTATGCACACATCAGGGTCCCCTGCTGCGTAAATTTACTTCTGCTATGGAGGACGTGGAGGTAGTAAAATAAAGCAATTTAGGCCAGGCAGTGGGGTTTTAATGTTTGGGGCTAATAGGGAGAAAGAGTGGCTATAAAATTAGGGGGGGGTTTGTAAGTCCTATCCCTACATTGGGTGAACTGGGTATGAAATGGGAAAACTACCTATGGTGTCTGCAAGTGTCCCTTGTAAAATTTCCCCAATGTACATGGTAGATGTGGGGTTTGCGTGTACATGCACACATCCATTGAAAATTGTGCGCACATGTATGCGTGTTCAGCCTATTTTATAACGTGCGCGCATGTACGCACCTATGTTATAAAATGGCCGTGTTCTTTGGCGCGAATGTAAATTTATCTCATGCGTGTTCATTGTGGCTTGCCTGAAAACCAGACTCACTAGGTGATTCCGAGGGCCAACTTCACAATCCACTCAGTTAGGTGACCTCTTGAAGGCCCTTGCAGCCCAGTTTTTCTATCATTGTTTCTGTTATTTTGGGACCGATTTTTCCTCACCACAAATATACTTGCCGACTGATTCAGTTTACATCCCTCTGCATTCTGAGACTTGTCTTTTTGTTTTTATTATGGATGAAGAAAGATAAGTCCCGGGATTCTGTAGAAGAGACAGTTCTAAAACGGAACAGATTTAGCTTATTAAGGATTACTTGATTTGGCAACCCTGGAAGTGGGAAATTATTGCAGCTGTCTCAAGGCTATGAGATACAGCAGTTATATATATAGAAAGGCTTTCTCTTTAGGACAGCAAAAGAGTCTTCTATTTGCAGATGCCCTGCAGGTCTCCACTAGACGGCCTAGTTCAAGGCCTGGGGTTAGAGAGTGAGTAGGCTTGCTGGAATGGTGAGAGGAGAGACGGGTGAGATCATGCTGAGCTGGAGTTCCAGGAATGAGGCGCTGTTTTACCGTCCTGGGTTTAAGTTGAGGCCTCCTGCCAGACTGCTGGTTTAGAAGAAGATTCTTCCCTACAGGTATGGCATGCACAGGTATCTGCCTCCCGTTTGGTAGAGAGGCTTTCTGGAAGTTTTTATTTGTTGGACTTCGGCATTTTTCCTGTGAGTTGGAGAGGATGTTTTGGAAGCGACCCTTCCTCATCCAGAGGCTGGGGGCCAGGCGACTAGTGTGACCAGCAGAAGGTCTTTTCCTTGGGAGCATAGGGAGAGCAGACTGAGAGGCAGGAAACCAGGGCTATCTGAGAGAGTCCCGCTGGAAGCTCCTCCCAGTGGGACACAGGACACTGATTGGGGTTTTGGACACCTGGACTCTCTTGGACCTCAGGTACTGTGTAAGGAAATGAATCCCATTGTACCAACAGCACCCCCACCCTCCCAGGACACTTATTCACCCACTCTTTGGATGGCAAGTCACAGCTCAGGAGCCGGTGCCAAGGGGCACATGCACAGAAAAAGAAGAGTTTATGTGGGAAGAGAGACCCGAGGAGGCAGATGTAATTGAGAATAGTTTATTCAGGGTAATTGAACATTTGTTTCCTGAAGAAATCACAGTAGAGTTTAATTTTGGAATACCCGCACAAGCGCCCTATCTATTCCATTCAGCACCATCCCCTGGGAGAAGGAACAGTAACACCCTGGGAAGGGATTCCACTGACCCGCTTTGGGCCTTCTAGAATCCACGCCCCGGAGCCAAAGGGCTGCTGACCTTACAATTGGGATTTAGTCCCAGGGTTTACTGTGGCCCCAGCAATGTTCAGCGCACACCCTAAATTGGGGGTTACATATTTATTTCCTACCCATGTGCGGTGTGGAGTGAAGTTCGGGGGGGGGGGGGTGAAGAATGGAAGTAGCAGAGAAGGTGTGAGATCTAATAGTCATTGGTTGAAATTTTAAACCAAACACCACGAAATACCAACTCCATAACTGTCTGACATCAGACGTGTTATGTTTGCACAGTAAAAGTAGAAATAGGATACAAGGAAGAAACCCAAACTTTAGTGAAATATCTAATTACATTTATTAAGGGTACATCTTAAAAATATTTTAGTGTGCTGAAAGTAAACAGTGACTACATCTCTGTCCTGAGGTGTGTTTTATCTGTTGCTCAATATGTATTTGAATAATTGTCATGTTTTATTTCTCTATGTTATGGTGTTTTCACACATTCTTTTTTTTTTTCTGCTTACACTCGGATAATCTTGAGGTGACTTCACATCATCATGGCTATGCTGAGTCAATTCTGTTTTCCCTATTTCTTTTTAGGGACTTGCAGCTTTGATTTCTCCATAAAAAGTAAGCTCATCGCAAGGGATGGGAGTCTCGCTCAGTCTGTCTGAGGATTTGAAGCGATGGGGAAGCATCTAGCAGCTCATCTCAGTTGAAGGCAAGGCAACCCCTCTGCTGGATTAGTCTTCTGGCCACCTGCTGTAGCGTTCAGTTTTCCTTAGGCCAGAGCTTCCCAAACCTGTCCTGGGGACCCCACAGCCAGTCGGGTTTTCAGGATATCCACAATGAATATGCATGAATTAAATTTGCATATACAGAGGCTCCATTATATGCAAATTTATCTTATGCATATTCATTGTGGATATCCTGGAAACCCGACTGGCTGTAGGGTCCCCAGGACAGGTTTGGGAAGCCCTGCCTTAGGCTTATACAACTACAAACCAGAATTGTGTAATGAGCGGTGATAGTCAACAAGTTGGAGGATTCCATGTCCCTTCAAGCCTCATTCAATCCCCCCACAAGAAGAAGCTATTTCCAACTCAAGTTTGGGGTCTTTTCAGAACCCTCAATTTGCTGAATTAAAATTGTGCAGTTTCTTTTGAAAACATTGATGTGTCCAGGGCTGAAAGGATCAATTTTAACTATTCATTTAAGAAAATATTAGAATCAAGCCAGAACTGGTACAAATTCATGAGAAGAAATTGGTGTTTCATTAAGCCCAATCTGGCTGATACGCAGGAACTGAAAACTCACTCATCTCTTGGAGCAATTAATTTTCTACTGGTAGTGCTAATGTCGGATGATTATATTATTATTACTAGTTCAGGTCCCTAAATTCAAAGAATGAAAGCTAAAAAGGAAATAGGACACTTTCCTGTCTCTGATAACCTGGAGTCACCTGATGACCTTGAATTAAATACATATTTAATGTATTTAAATATGTATTTAAATGGAATGGAACCCTGCCTACTAACATTTAAGAAAAAACTTAAGACCTGGCTTTTCCGCCAAGCCTTCTCAGATACCCATGACACACAATAGTCGACAGAACTTCCTTCAGGAGCAATGGATCTCCATATTACCCCTAAGTCCAGAATAAGAGCCCGGACTCTGCTTTGTTTATACTAATAATTTCTCCGCTATCTCAAGCCTTTCCTTCCTTCCAGCAGTCTATGCTTCCAAGTTTAATTTCCCTGTTAAATGTAACTTTGTTTTTTCATGTTCAACCTATTGTTTTTGGTTACTGTTCTTGGTTCAGTTCCCCAATTCGATGTAAACCGATCTGATATGGTCTCTACCATGAAGGTCGGTATAGAAAAGTGTTAAATAAATAAATAAATAAATAAATATTAAATGAGTCCATCTAGTTAGCTGATTCTAAAAGTCAGGTTAAAATGGTCTTCAGAGAGTTTTAGCTGTAAAATATTTCAAACTCTTAGAAGTGGAAAATATTTTTAATAATAAGTTATTGCTTAATGCCTTCATATTTTGGGGCCTAGTATGGCCTATGAACTCTAAATTATATCCTTATGTCATTCCAGCACTTTGCAGAAGTTATTAGGAAGTTTCATGCTCCTATAGCAAGTCCCTGATAAGCCTATGGGATCTGGACAGCTCCCAGAAGACCTCAAATTATGTACCTGTGCATACTTTATGATTATTTCACCCACAGAAAGCAGTTCAACCTAGATGCCTGTTTGAAATTTCTAACTCATGATGCTTCTGTGGCGGAATAGAACATTATGAAATAAATGCAAATGGCATATTTGCATAAAAAAAGGCTGTATGGAATGGGAGGCCTCCTTCTATTTCTCAAATTCAGGGGTGCCAGTCATAGAAAGATGGGGAAAACAACTTTTGGCTGCAAGGTACAAGAAACTGTTATCCTTCAAAAGTCCTACAAAACTTCAAACAATAATAATCTTTTGTCTCCAAAATGAAAGCTCTTACAAGGATTGGTAAAGGTATAATGGGATATTTGCAAGCCAAAAAAATTCCAGAGATAAACAGCTGGAGGTCGATATTGAGCATCACTTAGCTGGATAAGTTTATGATCTTTGAACCTTTTCCATTGAAAAGGAAACTGTATAACTAGGAGTCATTAAATGAAACTACAGAGGGGCAACTCAGAACCAACATTAGGAAACACTTTTTCACAGAGAGGGTAGGGTGGTTTATGCCTGTAATGCCCTTCCACGCGAGAGTACAAAAACAGTAAATGAATTCTAAACACTGGTTCCCTAAAGACTAGAGGGTTTAGAAATGAAGAAAAGAGTGCATGGGGGTAACCTGCATGGAGAGGCAGTTACTACGTTTAACAGAAGGCATGGGGATTACTACTCTCAATCAATAGCCTTGATGCTTCTGACGGCAGGGGGAAAAGGGGAATTGGATTCAGACGAAGGCCAACACTGGGCCCCAAGTTTTACAGTCTGGGGTACTGAAATACAGATATTAGGGGCAAAGCACAGGACTGCTTCTATGGCCAAGTCCAAATGCAAAGCACATTTAAGCAGCATTGTCTGAATTTTCATGAAAGCTACTCACCCTGTATAAACGTTGCTAGCAATAATTTTGTAATGGGTTTGACAGTTGCTTGGTTTGAATGGTAAATATTGCTACCCTTAACATAAGGCATGGGGTATCCGGCATGGAGCACCAGTTACTACCATAACAAACTTGCGGGGCAGATAGGATGGACCATTTAGTCTTTTTCTGCCGTCATTACTAACTGCGTTGCGGGCCACTATTTAGCTGGATAACCATTTAGTAGGCTAAGTGGTGGGCATTCTGGGCATGGCTACTTATCCAGCTAACTCAACTTCAGATTTATCCAGTTAAATTAGCCAGATAATTAGCTGCTATTGAGCAGGTTTAAATTTAGCAGGATAAACTTATTCGGCTATTAGTTATCTGGGTATATTCAGAGGTACAGCTGCGCTGCTGAATAACCTGGACAAGTTAGCCAGACATATTTATTTGGCTAACTTGTTCAGCCAGATTGCAACTAATATGGCCCTCCTCAGTAAACAAACTGTACCTGAAAAAATGTAAGCTACCTGAAACAGGGAGGGGAGGAGAAATGGTGTAGCAGGATCAATCCTAGCAGATCTCCCAATATCTAAAAAAATGACTGGGGTCGAAAGGGATGAGCATCTTGGACTATTTTAAGGGTTTGCATCTTTTGTGTGCCACAGCTCTCACGGACCCTGACAGATTATACTTTGGACGTAGAGCAATTGTACTAACTATAATTTTGCACAGATAATTCAGTTGGCTATTAAAACTCACATAATCTTTACTATTTTCCTCAAATGACCTGATTTGTATTTAATTTCTGAGAAGAAATAGATGCTTAACGTTTTTGAAAGTTGCTCTCCTTTAAGCACTCCCAGAATTATGATGCTTAGTAAATCAGGATGCTGACTTTCATCACAGCCCACATGTAGCTATGGAATAACTATCCCAACAGTGTGCTCAGAGGAGATATTCGAACATTCCAGGAGCAACAATAATTAAAGTCACACCTATTATTCCAAGAAGTATCAAACTATAAGGAATAAAATAATTTAGGGTAAAAACTACAGGGCAATTTCAGATCACATCAAAAGAGTGAAGGAAACTAGATAGCAGTGTGCCAGAAGAAAAACACTTGTTTATGGTAACCATATGCTAGTCGATCAAGGTTTGAAACTGCACCTGCCTGTAATAATAATTTGTTTTTTGCAAAGGGCATCCCAGATGTCAGTAAGGTATGGGAATATCAAACGACTCCACTTTTTCAGGGACAGCAGATCCAGCCTGGAAGGGGAGGAATGTAAATATAGATGGCTATGCTTTTCTTAGTGAGATAAAAAGTCAATGAGCATGAAGGGGATGGAATAACCTTGTGGTTAGTATAATAGACTAACAGCCAAAAGTCCAGGGTTCAAATCTAAGTACTTCTTTTACTGTTCCTTGTGGCCCTGGCAAACCAGCTTGGGAAAGAGTGGGGCAGATTTTAAAACCTGCGCGCAAACAAATCTACGCCCAATTTTATAACATGCGAGCGCTACCGTGTGCATGTTATAAAATCCAGGATCAGCGCACGCTAGGGGGTGCCCAATTGTGCAACTTGCGCGCGCCGAGCCACGCAGGCTGCCTCCGTTCCCTCTGAGGCCACTCTGAAATCGGAGCAGCCTCGGAGGGAACTTTTCTACCGCTCCCCCCCACCTTCCCCTCCCTTCCCCATCTAACCCACTCCCCAGCCCTAACTAGATACCCCCCTACATTTGCTTCAGAAGTTACGCCTGCCTTGTGTGCGCCGGCGCACCATCCCCCGGCACAGGCCACTGTGCCGGAGGACTCGAGACTGGCCCTGGACCCACCCCCGGACTCCCGCCCTGCCCCTTTTTCGAAGCCCCGGGATATACGTGCATCCTGGGGCTTGCGCGTGCCACCGAGCCTATGCTCGGGTTACGCGTGTAGCCTTTGAAAATCTTCCCCAGTATGAATTGCCTGCATTATTTGCAATGCACAGGGGCACTTTTAGTCCATATACCTTACAGTCAATTTTCAAAGAAAAATAGCATACATTGTTTCCCTTTGAAAATTAGCAAGTGGGAAATATATGCACAGGGAGGATAACTTTCAAACAACTGGCTGTGGCAGCATATACAGTATGGCTGCACATAGTTGTACTATAGTATTTTATAACTCACGTGTATGATGTATACATGTTTTATAAAATACTCATAACTCTGCCTTGCAAAATGCGTGTGTATGTAGGCTTATAAGCGAACACATGCGATGCATTGAAACATGTATATCAATACATTGAAAGTATATACTTTTCCTACCTATTTTTTTAAATATACGCACATATATTTCACATGTGAAAATAAAGTAGGATTTACTCATCTAAGTTCTGATTTACGTGTGTAAGTCAGGCAATTTTAAAATATGTGCACGTCAAAGAAATTACCAGATTTACCCATTAGTCCACCAGTTCACCCAGTCTTTCTCCAAGTCATTGAGAACTTCCTGGTTCTTCATCCTGAACATCCTCCAGTTCACCCAGGCCTCCCACCCAGTTAGTACTACACAATAAACATGTTTAATATCACTTCACAAGTAAATTATCAAATGTATGTGCACAAGTGTCTTTTAAATAAGCAACTTACACTTCTAAGTGTTGGAGCCACCGCCCTGGAAGTTCTCTAGATTACCCCATTTTTGCACATGTATACGTGTGTGCAAAAGTGAAAATATTTTCAACTTTTATAAAATACAAATTACCGTTACGTGAGTAGAGGTTACTTATGTACGTAGATGCTAATTTTTATGCGTGTAACATTTTCAAAACTCTTTCAAACACTCTGCATAGTGGCATAGTCTGTTTGTTCAATGTACACACACGGGCGGATTTTAAAAGCCCTGCTCGCGTAAATCTGCCCGGATTTACGCAAGCAGGGTCTTGCGCGCCGGCGCGCCTATTTTCCATAGGCCTGCCGGCGCGCGCAGAGCCCCGGGACTCGCGTAAGTCCCTGGGTTTTTTGTCAGGGGCGTATCGGGGGCGGGGCCGATTGACGCGGCGTTTCGGGGGCGGGCCCGGGGGCGTGGTTTCGGCCCGGGGCGGTCTGGGGGCGTGGTCGTGCCCTCCGGAACCACCCCCGGGTTGCGTCTCGGCGCGCGTGGATTTACGTCTCCCTCTGGGAGGCGTAAATCCGTGGACAAAGGTAGGGGGGGGATTTAGATAGGGCCAGGGGGGTGGGTTAGGTAGAGGAAGGGAGGGGAAGGTGAGGGGAGGGCGAAAGAGAGTTCCCTCCGAGGCCGCTCCGATTTCGGAGCGGCCTCGGAGGGAACGGAGGCAGGCTGCGCGGCTCGGCGCGCGCCGGCTGCCCAAAATCGTCAGCCTTGCGCGCGCCGATCCTGGATTTTAGCAGATACGTGCGGCTACGCGCGTATCTACTAAAATCCAGCGTACTTTTGTTTGCGACTGATGCGCCAACAAAAGTACGCGAACGCGCATTTTTTAAAAATCTACCCCACAGACTTTACCGAATATTTTCAGAGCGAATTTATATGTGCAAGTTCGCTGTGAAAATACTTTAGATATTTGGCCAAGGGCACACACACAATCACTTGCATAAAATTACACCTCCCCGTTGGACAGTGTAACTTAACATGTGTGTACTTACACACATCCTGTTTTACATCAAAAAGTATGGGGTAGATTTTAAAAGGGTGCGCAAGGGTGTACGTATGCGCGCGCTACCCTGCAGCCTACTGGCACGCAATGGCCGCTGTGTCGGAGGCCTCCCCCGGACCTCCCCGCCCCCGGACCACCCCTTTATGCAAGCCCCGGGACTTACACGCGTCCCGGGGCTTTATGCGCATCGCCAGGCCTTTTCTCAATAGGCCTGGCACACGTAACCCCCCCACACGCATAGGGCTTTTAAAATCCACCCCTATGCGCATAAGTGGAAGCTCTGCTCGAACTCCAGCCCCTTTTATATGTGCTGAGCCCAGGTCAATTTTAGAAGAGCTGTTTACACACATAAAACTGAAAATTACCCCCAAAGCACCCATGTGCGCTGAACCTGCTATTTGTGCAGATAGCCAAAAGAGGGCAAAAGAGCGCATACAGTCCCCTGACTTAAACATGCCCAAAGGAAAGTCTTTTTTTTTTTTTAATCCGGCTTAAAGTACATGCTAGGGAAATCTGTACATACTTTTAGCCAGGCAGGGGGTCATTTTCAGCTAAGCCAATTTGCCAAATGACTTTCTAAATTATCCTCCCATCCCCTCTTGTCTCATATACCCACTTGCAGGCCAATGCACTAAACTACATTTATATCGGCTATTAGCTCATGTATTATTGAGATGCAAATAAAGCATGCTTTACTGCAGATAGCAAAGTATGCACGTAAAAGTGCATGTGGTAATGCAAAAACTTAACTGCACTTCCCGGAAGTATAATTCAGCTTTCTGCATTAATGTGTCTGTGTTACATTTTGCACATTTTAACAAATGTACTTTTTTGCTGTTCTTGTTTTGCATGTTATTACCTTATTAGCATAGATTTTGCTTTAACATTGAGGCTAGATATGCACATTAACAGCTTGTGATTGATAATGCAGATTGCTTGCAAAACTGTTTAATGCATTTTTAGTGCATTTGCCCCTTAAATAGTCAGCATTGAGGGGCAGGGACTTGTACCTGTTGTATAATTTATTGTTCAGCACTCTCTTAATGCCAAAATAAATGAATGTGAATAAAACCAGGACTGACTCAGCCTGTTGTGTATATAAAAATGGGAGCCAGAGTTAAGTCATTCTACAGAGGGAGCATTGTCATGAAATTATGAACAATGTATATAACATGTAGCTTGGATTCTTTGCAGGCTTCCAGCAAAACCATTAGTATTCCTTTAAGAAAACAAAAGAAAAATATATTATTATTTATTATATAACAATGTTAACATCAACATCAAAGGCATCATCATACTCTGCTCATGTCAAACAGGAAGGGCAAACCATCAGTAACCAAGAAGCAACAGTCTGAGGGAGCAAAGGAATTAGGTACCGTGATGGTTTGTGTGGTAGTGCTACAAGAGCACGGTTGACATAGCAGTAACACAAATGATGTCTGAACAACTGTGAAGGGAAAAGGAAAAGCTGTACCACAGAGGATGTCCATGTCCACATCCACACGAGGGAGGTCATTTACAGAAAACATTTCTTCTGTTTAAAGTCTTTTTTTTTTTTTATTCTTTTGAAACAAAAATAATGAAATAAAAAAATCATGTGGGTTTTTCAAATCGCTGATTATATCAGAGTTTGATGTTGCACGTGAACATTCATTTAAAAAATATAAATCACCTTGTAGTGCTACCTTCCACCCTCTCTGCACATTGTATATTTGAGATTCTGGCAATTTCTTGCTGGTCACATTAGCTGCTCTCACTCCATTCTGGGACCAAGCTCACCCCATGGACTGGGTGGTACTGGTGTGGGGAGAGGGTTCTGGGCATGCTGTGGGAGTAGAGAAATTCTGTTGGTTGTAATGTGCTGGGGGACTGGATGCCCGTCTGAGGTCCACATTGCCGAACAATGGATGGGTGGGAAATGGAGGTCTGGTGCTGGAACATGCTATGAGTGTCACCTATCTGTGGTGAAGTATGGTTAGCCACGCCAGTGAGCCGTGGCATCAGGGAGCCTGACGCGAAGTGAGCAGAAAAATGCTGGTAGGGCAACCTGTCTATGGGTTGCATGGCAGTCACTGTGCAGCTGCTATAGGAGGGAACACTAGGCCAAGTGTTGCAACTGATGTCTTCCAGGCTAGGTACAGGCTCTGTGGCAGAAGTGGAGGTGGCATACATGCAGGCCTGGCGCTGAGCGGATTCTGTCCTGTAGGAGGAGTTCAGTCCTTGCTGCTGAGAGTAACTGGATCTATAGAATGGATCCTCCTCTGTGGGAGAGGTATCCATATAAGCCTTTTTATACGCGTGTTCTGTGTCTTCATCTGTTGAAAATAGAGAAGAAAAATCTATTCAGAATATTATGATGATGATGATTCTCATCCATTTATTTATTTGATTCACGGCGGTTCATAGCAAACAATAGGTAACAACACCTTCAATTATTATATATTTAACTCAGAAAAAATATAAAATACAATCAGAGCAATAAAAGACAAAATGTATGTCAAAAAGAATGAGATTTGCATATTCTCTTTCTCTTTAGATTAATTACTTCACTCTCAAATGCTTGTGTAAAAAGCCATGTTTTTGGATCATTTGTGAAAGTTTAAAATTCTTTTTGTGTCCCCAACTCTGTTGGCATGGTGTTCCACAGTTTTGGACCTCCTACCGATAGTGCCCTGTCTCTTCCCTTACTTAAATGAGCGCTCTGAAGGGAGGGTATGCTCAATAAACCTTTGTTAGCAGATCTCAGCTTACGTTGTGGGGTACGTAAGTGCATTGAAGCACTCAGCCACTCTGTACCTTTTTGGTTTATGATTTTATGAATTATATAATGTTTTACAGCGAATTCAAAATTTCATGGATCTCCAATGTAAAGATTTAAAAAATGGAGTTATGTGATTGCATTTCTTACTTCCTGTAAGCATCCTTGCCGTAGTGTTTTGTAACATCTGTAGAGATCTGATAGTGGATGTTGGAAGTCTGAGCAAGACAGCATTACAGTAATCGAGATTTGAAAATATTAGTGTTTGTAAAATTGTACAAAAGTCTTCTTGGGATAATAAATGTTTTAAGCGTTTTAACAGCCATAGTTTATTGTAACCTGCTCTGATCATGTTGTTAATATGTTTTTTCATTGTTAAGTTGGATTCAATTAGTATTCCCAAATCGAGTAAATTCAACAATCTTAATATTCTGTGTTTGTATAGGAGTTTTTTATATGGTTGCAAGATAAATATTTAATGTATTGAGAGTATGCCCAGTTGAGGTATCAACTGAATAAAAAATTGAATGTCATTAGCATAAACATAAAAGTTTATGCCCAAGCCTGCAAGTAATCTGCATAGTGGAAGTAGAAATATGTTAAATAATATTGCCGTTAGTGAAGACCGCTGTGGAACACCAGTTTTCATGGGAATGTTATTCGATACACCATTGCTACACTATCTGGTGTATGTAGAAGGAGTGCTGCACTTAAATTTATAATTTAGAAATGAGAACTAGCACTGTGTGCAGTGACAGACTGTGTGTACCCACCATCAGATATTAATATAAACCGGAGCACTCACTGAGGTCAGTGGATGACAGGCCAGTGGCCACAGATCAGAGGGCAGAGACCAGTTCAAAAGACGGAAGATGAAAAGAAACCTAGAATATTAAAATCTCACACTAAGGGCAAAGCAGACAGTGAAACTTTGTCAGATTAATAAGAAAGCACTGCAGCAGTTAGTGTAAGACCACATTGCATATTACAGAGCCTATGCACTAATGCCCTATCTTACAGGACCAGTGCCTCCCAAGACTGACACTAACTAATTAAATCAACCACCAATTAATAATAAAATGATTAATTTGAAATCTCAAAAAAGTATTAACTAATGTCTCTCTCAAAAGATCAAAAAGCTATACTATCTCATCAATCTACACAGAGCAAAGCAGCAGACAACAATCACAACACCCTTTAATATATCTGTACTCAAGAGTCAAATTAGCAAAAAATAAACACAATCACATAATTGGCAGAATCAAAATACACTTTTACCAATTACCATGTACTTCTAAATAAATGAAGCAGGATTGGGTGATTCAAAGTATCCATATCCCAAAATGAACATGAATTGGAAAATTCAAAATATGCACTTGCATTGCATGCTTATGCTGACTAGAACTTGATGCTATTATTACCTGTTTGTTTACACTTGTAACCAGCCAGGTGGCACTTTCCCCCCACTCTCTACCTTGCAACCTTGGCAACACGAACAAGTAACTAAAGAGACAGCCAATGGGAATGCAAAACCATAAGTCTAGCTCACGAACTGCTCCCCCATCTGAGGCTTTTAAAACCAATTTGTAATATTTTCAGTTATTGTGCACTAAATCCAGTCAGTGCAAAGTCCAGGTAGTATGCACTAATGGAGCTTAGTGCACTAACATGAAACTAAACAACCTGAAATTTCGGTCTTTTTGTTTTTTGTTTCGTGGTTCCAACAAAATGAACTGAAATAGACAGTGTGCCTCAGAGATCTGTACTGGAACCACTGCTTTTTAACATATTTATAAATGACCTAGAGATGGGAACAATGAGTGAGGTGATCAAACTTGCTGCTGATACAAAATTATTCAAAGTTGTGACATCACAAGAGGATTGTGAGAAATTGCAAGAGGACCTTGCAAGACTGGGAGACTGGGCATCCAAATGGCAAATGGCATTTAATATGGACAAGTGCAAAGTGATGCACATAGGGAAGAGCAACCCAAATTATAGCTACGCAATGCAAGGTTCCACATTGGGAGTCAGGGACGGATTGTAGGAAAATATCAGCCCACTGGATTTTTTCAAAACCAATCTACGGGGTATCTGATGCCCTCATGCACTTTCCCTGCAGAACATGTGTCAGCAGCTCCCAAAAGCATGTCAAGTCATCCCTGGAATCTGGCAGAATTGAGCCAAAGTATCTCCAAAATAATCTTTCCTAATTAACTAAGAAGTTGAGCACATTCTAGACCAATGGTGAGCAGAGCTGCAGCCCCCGTTCCATCCATTCAAATTGGTTGGGCCCCCCTATGCATCTGCTTATATTGCTTATAGAGATATATCCTGGATTTCCAGTCTGGCTCTTGAACCAGTTGCAAGTAGTGACATTGCCAGCCAGTGTCAGATGCACACACGCTCAGTCACAAACAGATTTTTAGATTGCAGAAACTTTATCGACACATACACTCTGAGGCACACAAAGGCACATACTCTCAGACTCAAAGACACATCCACACGTGTCTGTGTCAGAGAGAGAGACACACACACACACATTCTCTCTCACAGACAAAGTATGTATGGGTGTGTCTTTCTCACTCTCTCACACACACACACACACACACACACACAAACATGCTACTGTTGTGCTGCTGCGTATGTGCTCACACAGTGAGTGGCCCCAGTCCAGCACTGCTGCATCATGGTATAAAGTTCTTGCTTGCTGCCAACCGTTCCCCATTCTGCAGCAGCCTCCTCCCTTTCCCAATCCCATTCTCTAGGAGACTCGCTGGTTCCACAGTCAGCTGCTTCTCTCAGATCTCAGTACAGTCACATCAGACTGAAGCCTCTTCAACACCACAGGAACATCCTTCTGATTTACCTCCTTCCTACCTGTGCCTGTAGCTTGTCTCCACTTCTCCAAAACCCTCCCACCACTCCAGTGCATTCCCATTGACTGCAGGCTACACAGTCTGCTGCTTTCATGGTTCCCCCAGCTGTGCTCTGCCTACCTACTCCAGGGGAGAAGGGACAAGAAGTGATCTCTACTGTTCCCTGGGCTTATAAAAAGAGAAAATTAAGCCCTGGCCAAGACTGGGGAGAGCCACTAACCCAAAGTAGCACAGCTCCATATAGAATCCTGCTTTTTCTTGTGGAGCCAGTGCAGCCAGGGCTGGTGCAAGGGTATTAGGTGTCAGGTGAAATTTACAGCCTTGCACTCACTCCTGGCCCCCACCTTCCCACAAGCAATTAAAAATTATGCATTTATAGTAACAGATTTTACATGAAAAAGAACATTCAGTGTTTTAAGTTAAAAATATCACTTACAATATGTATATTTTTTTGCATGCACTGCTATGGTACCAGCCAGAAAACTTTGCAAAAATGACACCTACAACCGTATGGTATTAGGACTATTGTAAAGCATGTTGGCCTTGAGAAAGCTTTGCATAAACTGAATTACAATATAGTAAATCTCCCATACGAAAACAGCATGAACTGCCAGTACTTACAGTACTGTTGGGAGTCACCACTCAGGAAAAGCATCTAGACATCATTGTGGATAATATGTTAAAATTCTCTATTCAGTGTACGGTGGCAGCCAAGAAAGTAAATAGAATGCCAGGAATTTAGAAAAAGAATGGAGAATAAAACAGAATATCATAATGCCTCGCGTTCACTGCATGGTGCAATTGCACCTTGAGTAATGTGTGCAGTTCTGGTCACTGCAGCTCAAAAAAGATATAGCAGAATTAGAAAAAGTACAGAGAGGTGTGACCAAAATGATATAGAGGATAGAATGATTCTCCGAAGAGGAAAGACTAAAGAGGTCAGGCCTCTTCAGTTTGGAGAAAAGATGGCTGATGAGATATATAGTAGAGGTCTATAAAATCATGAGTGGAGTGGAACAGATAAACGCAAATCAGTTGTTTACTCTTTCAAAAAGTATGAAGACTAGGGGACATGCAATAGAGTTACTAGGTAATACATTTAAGACAATAAGAGAATTTTTTTTTTTTACTCAACACATAAACTCTGGAATACATTGCCAGAGGATGTGGAAAAAGCTGTTAGTGTAGCTGGGTTTAAAAAAATTTGGACAAGATACTGGTTAAAAAGTCCATAACCATTACTAAGTTAGGAAAATCCACTGCGTATCTCTGGTATAAGCAGCATGGAATCTATCAACTTTTTGGGATCCTGCCAGGTACCTGTGACCTGGATTGCCTAGTGTTAGAAACAGGATATTTGGTCTGACCCAGTATGGTAAATCTTTTGAGAATTGGTAGTATTACTGGAGCTAGCTGAAAAAAATAAAGTTTTGGCATGAAGTTCACTTCCTTTTTTTTTTTTTTAATTTCTTGCTTGTTTTGCTTTTCTTTGCCCTTAATTGCTGCATGCCTCTAAATTGTTCCATTTCTGATCTCTTATTTAAATCTCAGTGACCATTAATGGACTAGACTTGGGAATTTTGCAGTGAACAGCTCTGAAAATAAAGCAACCTTATATCATTTGAAACTCAGCTTTGGTTAAACATTTGGCAGCTTCTTCTTTCTAAATTAAAAAAAAAGACTGGTTTTAGATGCATATGAAGTTGCAGTGCCCGGGAAAGATATGAAGGAGACAGTCGCAATGAAGCCACTGGTCTCTTTCTTAATTTGGTGAGCCCAGTCAGGTTTCTGTATTTGCTGCCCAGGAGACAATAGTCTTTTTGATGACAATATGAGGAAGTGAGATAGGGCCTATAGGGGAGGGGGGCTATTGGGGGGAAACCACCCATGGAGACATTTAGTGAGAATCCCAAAACTGGAAGGAAACCTGCTGATTCCTTATCACCGTACAATGTGAAGGGGGGGTGATGATGAATTGCTTGCCATTTTGGGGACGCACAGCAGTCAGATAGGAGATAGCGTTTGTTCTCAGTGAAACGTTCGTAAAGAAAACAAGGCTGGGGAAGAGCGAGAAGGGGAAAGGCGATGTTCAGACAATGCTTGAAGGAGTCAAACCACTGAAAATCCCTCTGCAAAAGGGATTCATAAGAACATAAGAAATTGCCATGCTGGGTCAGACCAAGGGTCCATCAAGCCCAGCATCCTGTTTCCAACAGAAGCCTGCCCCCTCGCCCGACCCTCGCCATCCCAGTTAATACCTTTTAAAATCTGGGCTGGGAGCAAGAGACCCTCTGCCCCATTCCTGGTGCTTCCAGCACTGCTCTGACAGCAGTAGCCCTGGAACCCTAAGCTGGAAGCGCTGGGAGTGGGGCAGAATGTCCCTCACTCCCAGCACAGATAAAAATGGTATTGACCAGGGTGGAGAGGGTTGGGCGAGGGGGTGGCAGGTACCATAATTTTTCTCTTTGTGGTGAGTGGGTAAGGGGGAAGACAGGGAGGCAGCTGAACAGTGTGTTTACTGGGGATCAGGGACTTTATACCTGGCACTTCAGTTTTAAATAGGTTTGAGGGAGAGGGGGGTGAGTAGGGGTAAGAGTGTATGACCTGCTAAAGGCTTTAGCATCACACTTTGGTGGGGGGGGGGGGGGGGGGGCTTGGCTGCCCCTCTAATCTGAACCTGTTATTTTATAGGGTGACAGCTGGATATATTTTAAAGATATCCGGTTAAGTAGCGTGGTATCCCGGCTACACAAGGCCAGATAACTTTAGATCTGCTCAGAAGCAGGTCTAATGTTATCCGGCTAACAGCTGGATATTTGGCTAGCTTAGCCAGAGAACTCAATCCCTTCTCAGAACGTCCATAAAATGCCCCTTTTTTATTTGACTAAATTCTAGCTGAATAACTAGAACCTGGCTAGAATATAGCCGGGCAAGATGTTTAGACAAATAGCTATTATGTTATGGCTTTTGAATATGGACCTCAAGATTCCTCCTTACTTTTGTCATGGGCTTGGGGTGGTGGACCCTGGGGTTGCTGACTGACAGGGCAAGAAACTGTACTGAATCATGAAGCATAAACATGGTTGGGCAGGCAAGAGTCAGGGCAGGCAGCAAACAGAAGGAGAGTTTTGATCAGGCAGAGATCGGGGTAGGTGGCAAGAGTTGTGGTCAGGCAGAGATCAAAACCAGGAAACAGCAACTGGAACAACTACTAGCACAGGAACAAGGGGAGAGAACCTATTGCTCAGGTGCTTGGGCTTGGGCTTCCCTTTATGTTGCAACAGTGATGACATCATCAGCCCAGGATTATTGGGTCTAGAAAACTGGTGAGTTCCTGCGGGTCCTGCTCAGAGCAGCCAGATAACATGGAGGGGCAGGACACTGGGAGCCAAGCCAGCTGACCCCAGAAGATCTCGGGATACTGCGCCAGGCCCGGGACCAATAGGTACAGGACACCGAATGCAGAACAGCGGCCCATGGTCAGCAGATTGTTACAACGTATCTGCTTGTCCCCAGTTCTTTGAAAACCTCCCGACTGCAAAGAAGCATTGAAAAGCACAGCTGCCAGAACGTCTCTCATATTGTATTATCTGCCTTTCATGGTGGACATCTTAAAAACCCAACTGGTTACAGGGAACCCAAGTACAGGTTTGGGAACCACTGGTGCAACCTAAAAAGAACCTTGGTGAACGTCCTCAGCAAATGGCATCTGTTGCTGATTAGAGTCACAATGAGAAAGCAAGATGTGCAGATTTGTTGTTGACGTTCACATTGTGTAGCTGCTTATTCAAATAACTAAATAAAATCGTAACTTACACCTTCATTTTCTCCAGGGTGAAAAGATTTTTTTCTTGAATTGACATCATCATTACCACCACCACCACCCCCCCCCCCCCCAACTCAGCTCAGAAAGCAGTATGTTCACAATCTTCCCTCAGCAGTCTCTAAGCTCAGCACCACTGCCTTAGCCAAGATTTAGGCGCAAATGTATAAATCTAGATGACTTGTACTAATCATCTTTAAACTTTGCAGGCACGTGACAGACTCTTCAGCAAATTGTTATCTTTCCTTTGTGTAATATTAATTCAACAAAGCTGAAAATTTACATTTTTTAATTTATAAAGACACATTCCAACCCTCACTGCCAAAGTCAGATGTCACTGTCTATATGAAAAAAATGGGGGCGGGGAATTTCAGTTTCCAATAAATTCCTGTTAAGATTATACTATGCATTCCTACTCAAGCTTCTTATCACAGGGAATTATGCCGGAAGATTAGAAGGCTTTGGCAGTCTTGGATGATTTTCCCCTGCTTGATGTCCACATAGAAAAATCTTTTTTTCAATCCAGTAATTCTTTGCTCCACTTTTTGGTGGAGCAGTGTTGGAATTATCCAGCCAGGACAGTGCACAGGTCTCTCCCCAAATTCTGCTCTCAAGAATTTCACAGCGCTGTATGTAAAATCTTCACAGGGCTGTGTGCTCATTATTTGTGTTGAATGCACCTGAATCACTTAAGTGCCCACAGTTTAATTCTTGTCTTTCTCTTTAAAATACCTTTGATCTCTTAACTCCTTCATTTTTTTTAATACAGCGTGTAGTTTTTGTGTAGTTATCTATAGCAGCTTGAGTTGGTCTGTTTTGCTAATAGGAGGTGTATTGGTGTTTTAGGGCAGCAATGCTGCCTTTTCATAGGTAATTTTGTTTTATTGGAGTGCTGGCAGTTACTGCTGTTTTGAAATGGGAGACTTACTATATTGTAAGTGTAATTCAGTTTACTCTTGGGTTTCTAGGACCAAGCCCATATCCAACATACATTACAATAAACCTTATACCATATGGGTTCCAAATGTGTTTTTTCAGGGTGTTCTGGTTAGCACCATAGCAGTGCATGGAAATATAATATGCATGTTGTAAGGGATATTTTTACCTCAGAAGACTGTACTTTCAGAGTTCTTCTTTTATTATACATTGCTTTGATTATTTTATAGAGCGGCAATTTAGTAAACTAAGGGATCTCTTCCTTTTTGGATGAGGGGATCCCTTTTCAACATGAATAGTTTTAGGGACTCCCATCCAGCCCCCACCAATCTCACTTCTAATCCCCCAGCTTCTCCCCTCTATCTCTCTCTCTCTCTTCTGCCCAGTCTCTCCTCCACCAGTATCTTTCCTCCCCACCCGGCCCTTCCCCGTTAGTATCCTTCTCTCCCCCTCCCAAACCACTCTTCACCCACCTTTATCTCTCTCTCTTGCCAGCCTCTCCCCACAGTCCCTCTACATCAGCATCTCCTCAGAAGTCTCTTTCTCATGACCCAACTTTCTCCAGCCCCTCTCCCTGCTTTCCCACTCAGTTCTCTTTCTTGTTCCACCATATCATCACTAGTCTTTCTTCCCTCCGCTCCTAACCCCACCATCTCTCTTTCCAGCCTCTCAGCCTTAGTCCCTTCCAGTTTTCTCCCACCAGTCTCTCTCTCCCCACCCCACCCCATCCTCATCCCCAGTAAAGGTTACTAGAATTTTAGTGGGCAAATCAGAGAACTTGGAGATTCACCCATTAGGAAATTCCATGACAGAGGCATAGGAGCGTGGAGAAGAGGACCCTTGGAGTTGCAGAGAATCAGTGCCCTTCACCTGTGGTAGCAATATCACTTCTAGGCGGACAGTCTGGGACACAGACCGCTGCCATGGGATGGACAGAAGCATCCTGTTGCATCCAGTGAGGATAACTTTTAAACAAATGTGTGTGGTGGCATATATGTGTGTATATGGCCACACATAGTTTTACCATAGTATTTTATAACCCACGCATTATGATGTATATGCATTTTTTTTTCAATGCACTGAACACGTGTACTTTACCTACCTATTTTAAAAATATACATGTGTATATTTCATGCGCAAAAGTAAAGTAGGACTTACTTGCATATATCGGGATTTACATGCAAAAGTCAGCCAATTTTAAAACGTGCGTGTGTCAAGGAAATTACCAGTTTTGCCAATTACTCTGCTAGTTTGCTTGGTCCTTTTCCAGGTTATCGAGATCCTCCTGGCTCTCTAGCCTGAACTCTCCCCATTTTACCCAGATTTCCCACCCACTTAATAGTACACCATAAACACATTTAATATCACGTAAGC
The DNA here is from genome assembly GCF_901001135.1 of Rhinatrema bivittatum. NCBI lineage: Eukaryota > Metazoa > Chordata > Amphibia > Gymnophiona > Rhinatrematidae > Rhinatrema > Rhinatrema bivittatum. The sequence goes on along the minus strand of NC_042625.1, from coordinate 62,471,067 downwards.
AAGATAATTAGCAGGTGTAAAAGTACGCCAGTGCATGTCTTTTAAAATCGTACCCTCTGCATATAATTGTTGCCTCCCCTGAAATGCACCTAAACCGCCCTTTTTTTTAGACGCATACATGCGTGCATGAAAATGAATGTACGCGCATATTTACTGCTTTTATAAAATATGGAATATGCGAGCAGAGGCTACTCAACGCGCATACATGCTTGTTTTTACAAACGTACATGTTTGAAAATTCACCTGGTAGTTTGCAGGACAAGCACGCAGACCAGAATACTTTTGGATTGGGTCACAAGTTTCTTTACATCGGTTAATATTCGCTTTCAGCAAATAACATTAGTTCCCTGGTTTTATTTTCTGCAGATGCCCCGGGGGCCAATGCTTTTGTGTTGTCTCCTGTGTACCCCCCCCCCCCCCCACACACACACACACCTTCTCCCCCACCATCGCATCATTGCATGGCGGAACTGTATGGGATCTCTTTTCACTGGGGAAAGGCGGGAACCCAGCCAGCACGACCTCACAGGACGCCACCGTGCAGGGCCAGTGCTAACCTTTTTGCAGCCCTGTGAGAACAGTTACATTGCTGGCCCTTTCTCATTCTGCTTTTTTGTTTCACATTTTATTTGTATTCTTTTTCTAATCAGGGTCAGTGCAAGGGTATTAAGGCATCCTAAGTGAATCTTACAGCTTTGTGCCCAGCCTTCACCCCTCCACCATAGCCCTCTCCACACACCATTTCAAATTATGCATTTATAATAAAAGATTTTACATGAAAAAAAAAAACCAAAGTACAGTAATTTGAAATAAAAATATCACAACAGCATGTGTATTATGTTTACATGCACTGCTGTGATGTCAACCAGAAAACCCTATATAAAAGCCAAAAAGACCCTTGAAACACATATGATATTAGGACTATTGTAACCCATCTTGGGTGTGGGCTTGGTCCTCAGAAAGCCATGAGCAAGCTAAATTACAATTACAATATCATAAACCTCCCATTCCAAAACAGCACCAGCTGCCAGCACTCACAGTTACCACTCTATGAATAGGTGGCACAGCAAACATTACACCAGGCCCTAAAACACCAATATACCTCCTATTAGGAAAACAGAACAAACCAAGCTTCTATAGATCCCTACATAGAAATGACACATTAGCAGAATACTTAACCTCAATCATAAATACAGAACACAGACAAACCCTCGCCAAATATAGAATAAAGTGACCATAAAGTATAAATGGAAAAGTATAGACATAAACTGAACTGGAAACCGTAACAAGTCAGACTTGGTATGTAGTGCATGTATGGAAAAACAAAAGCATCATCCTTCCTCAGAAAACATCAAACAATAAAATCAAGATTATATAAAGCATCAATCATAATAGTGAAATCATATTAATAAAAATAATATTTCAAAACAACAGATGAAGAACTGTGCTTGGCAATATATACACGTGTATACAGCCACACATAGATTTACTATAGTATTTTATACCACATGTGAATGATATATGCATGTGTTAAAAAATATGCGTATCTTTAACCTGCAACATACACACATGTAGGCTTATGCGCCAATAAATGCAATGGATTGAAACCAAGAATATCAATGCATTGAACATGCATACTTTACTCGCCTATTCAAAAATATATGTGCTTATATTTTACGTGTGAAAGTGAAACAGGACTTACCCGTGTAAGTTGGTGTATTTTATAACATGCGCACATCAATGAAATTACCAGTTGTGCCAATTAGTCCACCAGTTTACCCTTCCTCCTCCAAGTCATCGAGACCCTCCTGGTTCTTCAGCCTGAACTACCCCCAGTCAGGGCCGGTGCTTTAATTTTTGCTTGCCTTGTTCAAAAACTTGCTGTGCTCCACCCCCTCCCCCCACCCCAGGTTCTGCTTTTTTAACACAAAATTTTTCCAATAATCAGCCTACAATAGAAACTGTCAGTCTCACTCTCTGTCCCAAGCCCTCTTTTGCTGCCGAAAAAAAAGCCCTGCTCCCTCTGGCAGTCGAAACGATGAAAATTAACACACTCCCCCCAAACCTATTTTACCCCATTCACCGGTCCAAAACTGCTAAATTCTGCAGGAATGATCCCCTGGTGCTCCTTCCCCACCTACCGGTACATAAAATTGATGGCAGCTGGGTCCTGTAGCCAGCACCAGTTTGTTGTACAGAAAAACATGGCACCACCCAGAAAACCCTTCAAAAAAAAAAAAGACACTCGGAACCCATATAGTCGTAGGCCTATTGTAACGCATGTTAGATGTGGGTTTGACCTTTGGACAGCCTTCAGTAAACTAAATGACAGCAATATAATAAAAATCCCATACCAAATCAGTATTAATTGCAAGCACTCAAACAGGAACAACCCTGTCTAGGAAATTGCAAATATTATACTATGCCCTGAAACACCTCCTATTAGGAAAGTAGAACAAACCAGTCTGCTCTAAATTCCTACATAGAAACTAAACATGCTAGCAGAATATTTCACCTCGTTTACAAATGCAGAACATAGTCTTTCACCAAGTACAGAATAAAGAGACCATAAAATATAAATAGAAAGGGGTAGATAGAAACTGAACTGAAAACTCCAACAAGCTACACCCTGTTTATTATGAAGCAATGGAAAAACAGAAACATCTCCAATTCTCATAAATCAAGCAATAAAATCAAGAAATATAAATCATACTAATAAAAAGAATTTTGCCAAAAAGATGACAAATAGAATAACATCCAATAATTAAGAACTCATCTAAAAAGTTTTAAAAATTTCCAAACGGCAATAAAATATTTCAAAATAGAAGAAACATCAAACACCCAATAATTAAAACAAGAAGGGAAAAATATGCTGCTTCCCATACCTGAAAACATTTAATTTCCATTCACCTTGAGCTTGTCATGGATTAGTGGGGGTGGCAAAAATTGTTCACACCCCTTCAAGGCAGGCTCCTATTCACACCCAACCACCCTCCCACCTCAGGCAAGCTCCAATTCACTCATCCATTCCAGGCAGGCTCCCATTCACAACCAACCAACTAATCTACCCAGCCACCCATCCAGCCACCCATCCATCCATCTCAGGCACGCTCTCATTCACGACCAGCCCACCCACTCATTCCAGGAAAGCTCCCATTCACACACATACGCACATACCCCCATCCTCCCCAGGCAAGTTCCCAGGCATACAGACTCACATCCATCACTCCCTGGCAGGCTCCCTTTTACACACACACACACACACACACACACAGGAAGTGCTAGCACCATGGGTGCTGAGTACCACGAAACTGGCAGGCACATGAGGAGAAATCACATTTCCTTCTTGTGCTTCTGGTGGCCACACGGGCCTTTCCATTCTACCGCCACTGGTAGGATGGGATCCACCAGTTGCCACATGGGCCTTTGCATTCTTCTGCCACCGGTGGGATGGGCAGCTGCATGGGCCTCTTGCTGCTCCCTTTGCTGGGCTCCCTTTCCATCGCAGCCGCCACCCTTCTGGGTGTGCCGTCCCGTGCAATTGCATGGTTTGCACACACCCAATAGCACCGAGCCTGCTCCCAGTTCACCCAGAACTTCCACCCAGTAAGTGCTACACAATAAACATGTTTAATATCACTTATACCAAATAATTAACATGTAAAAATATGCAAGTAAGTTGGAAAAGGTACTCGAGTGTCTTTTAAAATAGCAACTTCCATGCGTATCTGTTGGCCCCACATAGGAATGTCCCTAGACTGCCCCTTTTTTATATGCATACAGTATATGTGGGCGCAAATGTGAAAATTAGCACATATTTTGGACTTTTATAAAATATGGACTATGTGAGTAGAGGCTATTTACATGCATATATGTTAATTTTTGCACATATAACATTTTGAAAATTCACTCTTAAATGTTTAATTTTAACATTTTTTGGGGCATCTAAAATCTTATGCCTCTAAATAAGGGAACTGCGTGTATCAACTTTGAATGTCCAATATTCATTCCAAAGTAATGGGAATAATATTCAGTCACTGGCTGGATTGCCAGACAAACGTATCCGGCTAACTTTGGAGGGATATTCAGTGGTGCAGTTTTACTACTGAATCTTAAAGATAGCCAGATACGTTTATCTGGCTAACTTTAGGACTGCTCTACTGCACGTCCAAGATTAGCCGGCTAACTTAACTCCACTTGGAAATGCCCTGGAACATCCCTACATTATCTAGCTAAATTTTAGCCAAATTATGAGATTTCCAGCTAAAGTTTAGCTGGTTAAATGCCCAAAATATTCAAAAGTTGGAATTTATCCAGATAATGTACAAGTTATTTGTCTAAATGCTGCTAAATATGGACCCCAACATGTCTAATATATAATGCATAATATTTGGCTTAGACTGACAGCTGCAAAATTAGCCCTGGAATTCCAAAACATCCTCCAAGCATGGAGTCAAGTTTTTTTTTTCAAAAATGCAGAAAAGAGTGGATATCAACAAAAGAAACGGAGTGATTAAAAGGAGACAGAAAAAAGAGCTTTAGAGATACATACACAAATGAAGTGAAAACAATAGGCCAAAGAAAGGGAGAGATACAGATGGATCCACCCTTAGGAGTGTGCACTCATGCATACACACAGACACACAACTGAGAGAAGAAAAAAGACACTAAAGACAATATGAAGAGAGAATAATTGAGTCAGATAAAAACGAACAGCAATAAACAGAGAGAGAAACAGACACGCATGCATACGGAAAGGCAGATGGACAGAATGATGAGAGCCCCTCTCTGCTGTTACCTAGAGTTTGACCTTTCCTTTTGGTGCAGTGGTAGATCTGGCTGTGCTCCTGAGCAGGAGCAGGATATGGGTTGGTAGGAGGCAGAAGGTCTTGGGAGGTGCTTGACACGCCATTTTCACATGGATACTGAGAGCTTAGGTTAGCAGAGGATGACAAGCCCCTGGTCTCTCCACTGAAAGGGCTCTGATTAGAGGCAACTTTCTGTCTCACTGTGCTTCTGGGGACCACAGGGTATTCCTTGCTGAAAATGAGCAACAAACACTATAATGACACATTAATGTGATCTACTCTTGCTCCGGTCACAGGACAACATTTTTATTGACCCAAAAACCTCATATTAACTCAGGTATTGCTGCAGCTCATTCATTCTGCTCTGTAAACAGGAAACACAGTGCATTCAACTATAAAATAGTGGACACCAGTATACAAAAAAGCACCCCATTCCTTCTATGCAACAGTTACAAAAATGGTAGTGATTAATGATCACTCTGCAGTGTATATTCTGGAAAAGTTTTGGGGGGAAAGCTCATTTAAAACTGATGCTATCCAAAGCAACCATTGTTTTTTTGTGGGTTAATTTTATAACTGTCCACAGTGGTGCAAAATCTGCGGATATCCTTTTACCCACGGACTTTGCATGACTTTTCCAAGGGAAAGTAGAGGTATACTCCCCTTTCAAAGCTATCTCAAAAAAACTACCGGCACATATTTGTACTTGCTAATATGTGCAGGTAGATTTTCAGAGAATAATTACCCGCGTACTTTTGGATTTCCAAAGGTACGCATGTAAGTGCAACTCTTGCCCCCAGGAATGCCTCTTCTCAGTGCGGATAAAGATACATGTGTAGTTATGCGCATACATTTATCTGTACACAGGGAAGGCAATTTTTACAAAGCTCTTTCTTGCAGGAAAAGAAGTGTGTTCTACCTGCAGAAATGACTTTTTGGAGAATTTGTCTCCCTAAATATGAGATGCACAGTGCAACATCTGCCTCAATTCAGTCTGTTTGTAATGAGTCACAGATTGCGTCTATCACCTCCCCAGACCATACCCTCTCTCTCGTCCTTTTCACAGCCCCTCAGCGGATTCTCTCTCATTCCCCCCCCCCCCCAACCCTTCTTCTAACTCCCAGTTGGTCCACCATCATTTATCTCCTTCTCACCCCATCCTCTGTTTTACTTTCCAGCCTCACCTCCTCCTCTCATATTCCCGCCCCCAGCTGATCCTTTCTCATCCCCAGTTGATCTTCTGTCATACTTCCCATGTTCACCCTCCATTGCCAATCCCTTATCCAACCCTCAAATCCCTCTCTGCAAATAGCCCCTCCTCCAAAAATCCCCCTAGCTAGGGTTAGGAGCAACGTTTTCCTTTGGATGACAAATATTGGGAAGACAGGGAAGGCTAATGACAAGGGCGACATTTTTTCTGGGGTAGGCTTAGTGGTGAGTAAGAAGAGGAGCAGTGGTAATCTCCAATCACCCATGCATCCTTCCCCTCCCTTCATGTCTGGTCCCAGGCCCGGAAGTGATCTGCAAGTGGCAGCAGCATTCTTATTGAAAGTCAGCACAGGGTCTTTAGGCTAATGCGAGCTCATGTGCCCTATAGAGTGGCATCGAGCCCTTCTCATGCAGGGCTTCTTGTTACCTCAGAAACTCATGCAAGGCAGTGCCACTTCAAGGCCTGCGAGCACGTGTTGGCTAACAGATCCCATGCTGACTTTCACTACTAATATTGCTGTTGCTGGCACCTGAAGAGTGCTGCCTTTTGAGGCACTTGAGACCCCAGCTGAAGGTTATGTGACCCCCATTTGGGGTCCAAACTCACAGTTTGGGAAGCCTTGCACTATGGCTCCCTCCAGAATCTTGCAGCATGGACTCTAAATCTGGCCACTAGGTGTCACCATTTCACAATGACTGAAATCCCTCACTCAAGAGGCTGTGAGTGCTGCATTCGTAGTCAACCCAGGACGCAGACCTGAACTGAGAACCAAACCCAGGTTGTCAGTATGGCAGGGCACAGCACTACCACTGAGCTACCAGGCTGCTCCCTTTCTTTATATTTTGGATATGTTGTGTAGCATCACTGCAGATTTCCAGTGGTAAGCAGTACTCTGGCCCAGGTCAACTGTAGCTCAGGCACATACATGCAAACACACATACATACACATTTTTCTTTATTTTAGAGTGTAGGAGGCTGTGCTATTGTAGGGCTGAATATGCTAGTATATATTTTGCATCAATACCTATCCATTCTTTAGGGGTGGAAGAGGAGGGAGCTGGTGACATCACACAGTGTAAAGCGTTTAGGAGCTAATTTACTATTCGGCTGATACAGTAAAAGTCGCGGGAGAGCAGGCGAGCGCGATTCAGTAAAAAAAATATTCAAATTAGGGCCCACGGTAAAAAGAGGCGCTAGGGACACTAGCGCATCCCTAGCGCCTCTTTTTTGACAGGAGTGGTGGCTGTCAGCGGGTTTGACAGCCAATGTTCAATTTTGCCGGCGTCGGTTCTCAAACCCGCTGACAGCCACGGGTTCGGAAACCAGACGCTGGCAAAATTCAGGGTCCGGTTTTCAAGCCGCGGGACGATTAAAACATTTTTTTTTAATTATTTTTAATTTTTGGGACCTCCGACTTAATATCGCCATGATATTAAGTCAGAGGGTGCACAGAAAAGCAGTTTTTACTGCTTTTCTGTGCACTTTCCCAGTGCCGGCAGAAATTAACGCCTACCTTTGGGTAGGCGGTAATTTCTGAAAGTAAAATGTGCGGCTTGGCTGCACATTTTGCTTACTGAATCATGCGGTAATAACTAATTGCATTTGCATGTTGTGGGCGCTATTAGTTTCGGGGGGGTTGGACGCACGTTTTTGACGCGCTATTACCCCTTACTGAATAAGGGGTAAAGCTAGCGGTCTTGGAGGGAACTTTTTTTCAGCCCCCCCACCTTTCTCTCCCTTCCCCTATCTAACCTACCCCCCAGCCCTAACTAAATCCCCCCCTACCCTTGCTACAAAAGTTACGCCTGCCTGAGGCAGGCGTAACTTGCCAGTGCCGGCCAGCTGCCGGCTCGCCATCCCCCGGCACAGGCCCACCCCTGAAACGCCGCCCCGCCCCCAGCCCGCCCATTTTTGAAAGCCCTGGGACATACGTGCGTCCCGGGGCTTGCGTGCGCCGCCGAGCCTATACAATATAGGCTCGGCGCGCTCAGGGGTAGGTTTTCGTATCTTACGTGCATAACCCTTTGAAAATCTACCCCAGAATCAGCATTACATAGGTGCAACAGTACAATCTACCATCTCTTGCCACATAATGGGCTGCAAAACAGTGTCAGAGTCAAGCAGCAAAGTTTTCATTCATCTGCATGTTCAACAAAAATCAATAAAACCCCAAACGACTTAACCCCAAAGATCAGATAGACTACAAAATCCATTAATTCTTAGCTTTGGAGAATGGCTGTGTCGCCGTAAAAACGATCAAAAATTCTGTGCTCAAGAAACATTCGCCCATCCAACGTAGGCCTATGTTTCAGGTGTTAACGCCTGCCTCAGGGAATAGAATTACCTTACAAAACTGCACATGACATTCATATGCATTCATTATTTCATATGCATTCACATGACAATCATTTGCAGCTCACTGCCATTTTGAAATGAATGTATTATGCAGTTTTGTAAGGTAATTCCATTCCCTGAGGCAGGCGTTAACACACCAAAACATAGGCCTGTATCAGATGGTTGATTGCTTCTTGAGCACAGCTTTTTAGACCATTTATACAGATACAAGATGGTAGATTCAAGAGACACATGCTCAAGAATTTACTGAGCCGCGATTAAGCGTTTAAGCAATATGTGCCTGGATATAAATACAATGTGATTTTATTGATATTTCAAATGTTTGACATAAGATTCTTTTGTTTTCAATGGAGAATGGAATTCATTTTTGGTCAGACACAATCCAGGATGAAGTACCTAAATAGGATTCATATTGGATTGGCGTTTTTGACTCTAATACTCTTCCAGCCTCTAATACATACAGATAAGTGTTTTTCCCTTTAGAAACTCTTTTACATGCAGAAAAGAAAAACATTGTTGAAAACATTTTTTGATGAGACCTATGACTATAAGTATTTGAGCGATACAACATTTGGGTGGCTAACACATTGTATCTGCTGTTACGAGAGATATTACAAGCTCTTTATATTTATGATGATCTCAGATCAGTTATTAGTTACAATATCTTGTGGTTCATATTGAGTATTTTTACCTGTGTGCTTTTTTTTCTAAATCACAGCCTGCAAGTAAATTTGCATGTGTAAAAAAGAGACAGGCCAGGGATGTTTTGGGAAGGGGGCCAGCATTTACACGCGCAAGTTGCTATTTTACAATCTGCCAAAGTGACGCACATAAGCCATTTACTTGCATATATTTACACCTGGTCGTTATCCAGCATAAGTGATCATAAACATCTTAAAAGTGAAAAAATGATTGGGTTAAGGGGGTGTGGGTGAAATGGGGAAACTTCAGGCTGAAAAGCCAAGAGGGTCTTCAGGAGATGTAGATAGACTGAATGAACTGGTTGACTAATTGATGAAGCTAGTTATTTCATTGCCATGCACATGTTATAAAATACCCTGATTTTCGCATGTAAAAATCAACTTACAGGGAGGTAAATGCATCTAAGTAATCCATCTAAAATCTGTTCATGTATCCCTGTAAAATTTGAAATACAAATACACAGGTATACCATTTGCACACCCTTATCTGGTTAAATTTCAACTTATCTGGCTAAGTAGTGCCTTTGCCACTATGTAAACAGACAAATTTGAACTTATCTGGATGAGTAACTCTTTTTTATAGACTTATCTGGCTATCTTACATACCCAGATAAGTCCAAAAAGTGCTATTTAGACAGACAAGTAATGCTTTTGAGACTTATCCAGCTAAGTGCTGTTACCTAGCCACATAAATCAGAACTTGTCCGGATAAGTGTTGCTGCCTTTCCAGATAAGTCTGAACTTATGCAACTCATGGTTTTTGCATGCGAGATCATTTGAGTATGCATATGTACTCATGTTTTATAATCTGTGCATATCATATCCATGCACGTTATTAAATATAGTAGCAACTTTGCTGCACCCATATATATGCATAAATGGGCACACACGAGCAGTTTTGCAAGTAATCCTTATTGTATGTATACTTTGCACCTTCCATTTGTACAGGCAGCTCATCCAGGGCAAATAAAGTGAGCATATTTGAAAATCCAATGTACACGTGTTGTTTTCTTCCCCTGATCTAAACACCCTCTTCCTCTCAGCCTCTTTTTAACTTGCCTATTAGTACACATGTTGTGACAGTTCATGCATACTTTTTAGCTGCATCGAGGAGGGCAATTTTCAGGCAGGCCAGTTTACCCGAGTAAACATTTATTTACCCAGATACAGAAGTTTCAAAATTCTCCTTTCCATGTTTTTCAGTTTTAGCTTTCAAATATTAATTTCATTAAATTATAGTTACCTCATTTCCTATGAACTGGTTTAGGTGAGTGACAATATGTTGCCTTCTAGCATAGTTTATTGGTTAGAATACAGGCAGGTGGAACCTGCTGACCTGCTCTTTGATCCCATCAGTACTTATTATGGGGTGAATTTTCAAAGCCATTTGGGAATGGGGAATCACCAAACGAGCACCTAAGCGGGCTGGCGGAGAGTTAAACTAGTATTTTATAAATTGTGTGGTAGAAGCCGCGCAGTTTACAAAATGCTATGTATTTCTGCCCCAACAATACGTTTCAGTACATGCATTTATTTGTAATGCAGGAACACTCATACTTTCCCCACCCATTTTATAAAATCGATCACATATATTTTACGCATGAACTAGCTGTAACAATGCACACATAATAACCCAGAGTTAAATGTGGAAGCAGGGATTTTAAAAAGGATATGCATGCTTTGTTTACAAAAATACCTACATCTGCACATGCATGGAATCTCCAGTTCCCGACAGCTCCACCAAGACCTTCAGTTTACCTAGACCCCTCAGCACTTTACCCTGAAACCCTACCAGTTCACTCCAATCTCCCACTCAAAAATTACAGACAAAAAGACAAGTGCAATTTTAATTACATAAGTAAATCAGCAGGTGTAAAAGCATGCAGACAAGTTTGATAAGATGTGTATGGGTGCCTCTTACAAATTAGCAAACTGTGAGTGAACGTCCAAACCCCACCCTGGAACGCTCTTAAACCACCTGTTTTTTTTTCCTTTTTAACATTTACATGTGACACTGCTAATACACATGCACTTCAGGATTTTGCAAAATATTGCTACAATATATGCTATTGAATTGTCATAGGTTTTTCCCATGTTAAATTATTACTTTTTCTTAAAAAAAAATATATATATTACTCAGAATTTCACCATAAACCCTGATCTTTAAAACATGAAATGAGATTGGTGAATCACTGAGTAAGATTGTAAAAAACAAAACAAATCACCAGGGGAAATTCACCGACTGCAAATTTAGAAGTCACAAATTTAGGAGCCGATGCAATACAGTGCACTCAGCCGAGCGCACTGTATAACCCACAGTCGGACACGGGTTAAATAGGCGCTAATCCACCCCCTAATGCAATAGGGGGATTAGCGCCTATTTAACGTGCGTCCGACGCGGAGTGAATGCGATAGCGCTCATCACATGCAAATGCATGTGAATGAGGCTATTAACTCATTCACTCCGGATTCAAAAAAAAAAGTGTGCGTCTCAGACGCACATTTAGCTCTCAGATATTAACACCTGCCTGGAGCAGGCATTAATAGCTGAGCGCATGGAAAAGAAGTACAGAAAAGCATAAAAAAATGCTTTTCTGTACTTCTTAAGTAAAAAAAAAGAAAAAAAATACCTCGGAGACCGCCAAGTTATGAAGACCAACACCAGTAAACTCGGCATCGGTTTCATAACCGGCCGTTTGCCAGTAATGAAAACGGACACAGACGGCCGGTTATGAAAACCGATGCCGAGTTTACCGGCGTCGGTTTTTGTAACCGGCAGCCGCCATGGGTTTCGACCCTAGCGCCTCCTTGCTAGCGCGACCCCTCTAATTTGCTTATAGCATGGCACCCCCCTTGCCAGCGCCATGCGCACATTAAGAAAGCGGGTGCTGACTTTTCAGCGCCCGCTTTCTGCGTTTTTTATAGCATCAGCCCCTTAGTTTTACATTTCCTGAATGGTCAAACTGTCATTCAGAGTAAGTTATTCTGAAACCACCTACTTTGTGCTAACCCCATCTCTACATTAAATAAATCCAACAGACCTGCCATGGCAAAAACTAATTGCACAAGAACTGGCATGAGTCATTTTGAATCACTCATCACATTTTGTGAGTAACAGAACTCAGTCTACAAATCATAATTTTTTAAATCAAAATCTATTAAATAAAATCTTACAGATTGCTGAGTTCTTTTAAGGCATGAGTACATATTGTGGTTACAGATTTATGAAGACCCTGTAGTCAAATTCTGATGAGAAAATGACACACGTGAAGCATGCTGATTGGATAAAAGAGATCACATGATGGGAAAAGCATGGATGTAGAAAAAAATGTATTCTTGCCAGTTCTTTAGTCCTCTGTGTTGTCGTCCTTTGTAAGTATTTGGCTGCTGTAATGAATTCACCATACCCCAGTTCAGCTAGAAATAACTTCCTCTCTGAGCAATGCTGCCTATTCCCAGGCTTATCCTTGTACTGATTAGCAGAGTGTGCTGTGTTCAGATATTACTGGATTCTCCTTGGCTAACAATATACTTCCTTGTTTAAAAGTTTTAAAGGGCTGAACTTGACCTTGCTCCCAAAATCCTTCCCTCTCTGATATCCATAGCTGATCAGTTCAAAATCACAAACAAACCATAGCTATTTTGGATAGATAAAGAGCAAAACAGTGGTTCCCTTTAATGCATGATACTTTAACTCTAGCCACTCTTGAAACATGATAATTAAAGAATACTGGGATCACATTCAAACAACTGTGCATGGCAGCATAAATGCATTGTATATGGCTGCGTGTAGTTTTACCATAGCATTCTTTTGTACATCACTTTGGGAGACTTTTAATTTGGAAAGCAATCCATAAATGCTATTAACTAAATAAATAACCCACATATTGCACACATTTTATAAAATATGCGTATCTTTATCCCATAACATATATGTGTATGTAGGCTTATGTTCAAATATATGCAATGCATTGAAACTAGCTCTACAGCATGACCAGATTTAGCTGGATAAGTTATCTGGCTAACTCTGAATAATGAAGTTAGTTGAATAACGTATCTGGCTAATGTAACTCCTCCCCAAAATGTGCCTGGAACGTCCCTACTTTATCTGGCTACATAAGTGCCCAGATAATTATTTAGCTGGATAACTAGTGAATTATCCAGCTCAATTCCTGTGAATATGGATCTCCCTATTTCTTAAAAAACAAAACAGAATAAACTAGTTTGCAAACCTCTTTTAAACAAGTTGGCAGATACTATGCCAACATCTTCTATAATTCCAGTACTGAAACCTACACTTTGAGGTTTCAGGATCAGCACAGCAGAAACCCTGATTTAGGGAGATTTACAATGGTGAGCATGGCTAAGAAAGAACAGTTTTCAATAACCATAAAATTAAAATCTCCTGGGAATTACATAACAATCAAATTAAACAGAAGTATATTATTCTATTAGTTACAAATCAACTGAATTATCTAATAATAAACGCTCTTGTATTAATAATTAACTATGCTTTCCTCCTTTTGAGCACCCATCTCCCCAAAAATCCTTTCTGCTTACTAAAGAATAAAAGGGATATTTATAAATTGCTTTCCATATGGCCATGGTTTTTAAAAGTCAATCAAACATCATGAACTATGTAGTAGTTGTTGGTCTCTGAATGAATATGACTCTTTTTTACACACACCTTCCCACAATATGTATTCGTGTCACTAGATTTTGTTCAGTTTTATTCCTCCCGCCATCTATGACCTCAGGGCTGTATAAAAATTCTAAGTTGGTAATACTAGCATGGGGCAGTTACGTGCCACGGATAGCAGCTGGCATGATATGCCTTTAACAGACTTACAAATTTCTCTGCACACCCTACTTCCTTTTCTTACTCTCACCTCCTAAAATAATAATTCTTGCAAGCTTGAAAAGGCATTAGTTTACCAGAAATAAGGTAGAAAGAGGGATTAAATCCATGTGATGGCTGAATCCTGAGGGACAACTTTGTGGTGGAAACATTTTGCAGTTTCCAGTTTCATGACTGAGACTAAATAGGATGTGTCCTAAACTATAATAACCACCACCATATGCCTCTCAGTGGGGCTATGAAGCTTCCTGAACCCTTTCGTGCAAGGTAACCCACAAATCTTGGAGCATGCCCTAGCACTAACAAGCCAGTGAATCAAGCAAGGACTAACACGCTCGCAACATGTCCTGTTTCTGAAATAACAGCACCCTGGCTTGCAACCATTTTCATTGGACTGTTGAAGTGATACTGCTTTGCTCTGTCAGGTCCATGATCTGTTTTGTCCTAAATATAACATCAAGACCATGGTGAAAGTCTGGGTTTGATTTTCATTATTAGTTTTTTCTTTACTTTTCCTTCTTTCATGGTCTCATGTCTTCAACTGGCCTTTTGATGCCATCAGCCAACTTTGTTGCTTTGTTGTACAATGCAGGGGCAGTTCTATAATGAAGCGTGGTGAGGTGGCCACTTCAGGTGGCAGAAGTTTGAGGTGGCAAAGAATGCTCCTCTCAGAACCCTGCCTGCCCCTGCCATGGCTGCCTCAGCTCATGCCGGCGGCGACTGAAGAAGAACAGAGAGAGGCTGGGGCCACCGCCAGACCTCAGGCTGGCAGTGGCTGAAGAAGAGCAGAGAAAGGCTGGGCTGGGGCCACCGCCGGAGTTCAGGCTGGTGGCGGCTGAAGTACAGAGAGAGGCCCCACGTGAGAGAGGGGAAGCTTGCCTATGTGTGTGTTTGTGTGTGCTTGTATGAGGCAGCTTGTTTGTGTATGTGTGCTTGGGTGAGAGGCAGCTTGTGTGTATGTGTGTGTTTAGGTGAGAGGCAGCTTGTGTGTATGTGTGCATATGTGAGGCAGCTTGCTTGTGTGTGTGTGTATGAGTGGCAGATTGTGTGTGTGCATGTGTGTGTGAGAGAGAGAGAGAGATTGCAAGCCTGGTGGGGAGGTGAGAGAGCATGTGTGAGGGTGCTTTCATGTGGGTGCCAGAGAGAAGGAGCCTATGAGGGGAAAGATGGGGCAGAGGGGAAGGGGGGCAGGGGGAGGGGGAGAGGGGAGGGGTTCACCTTCTCATCCTTCACCTCAGGCAGCAGATTGCCTTGAGCCGCCCCTGGTGCAATGTGTAGTCTTCTGGAGAAACTTGGCCTCTTTGCATGCTGTGACAGCTTTTAATAGACCTATAGAAGAATTGTCCAAAGACGATATGGCACATGAGGTTTTGAGACCACTTAGGTGGTGGGCAAAGCTTATGCCGTACAGTATCTGTGAACAATTTCAATGTTTGTCAGATTGACTGATTCAGCCCTTTCTGACAAGTATCACGGGGAACTTGACAGGGATTTTGTTGTTTCATTGTGTGTCATTTCCAATATGAAACGCCACAAAAAAACAGCAAAACTTTGTCTTCTTTAATTTTGTCATTTCAGCATGTGTTAAAATAATTGAGCATGAGTTAGAATGATTTAGGATGTGTTAAATCATTCTAATGCATGCTAAATTGTTTTAGTGCCTCCTAAAGCGATGAAATACTGAAAATGAAATGAAAACCAAACTAAACCATTTTTTCCATATGGCTGCAGAAACAGTATGAATCGCCACCCCCTCCCCACCCCCCATGAACTGATTTATAGGCATGGGAATAAAAGCCAATCAACAAACCATTTCTCTAAGGTGATCCCTTTCTATTGGACTTACTGCATTTCTTGACTAGCTTTTCGGAAATAACATTCCTTTCCTCATTCTGTTTTTACCTGAAGAAGGGAATGTTAACTCCCAAAACTAATCACGAAGGGCCCAATATTCAAAATGAAATGTTTATTAACTGGATAAGACTTATCCAGTTAACTTAAATGCGATGTTGTGGCAGGTCGGCTATGCTGCCAGATATCAGTGTATAAGCCTCTACTTAGCTAGATAAGTTAAATCTGGCTAAGTTAGACCTGCTCTGTGGCAGATCTAACTTATCTGGTTAACTTGAGCGGATTAAGTCTGAATATCGGCACTTATCCAGTTAATTGGATAAGTAGCACCACCCCAATCTGCCCATTCCCCACCCATGGACTATCCGGCTAAATGGCAGCCACTAAGCATAACCAATAATTCAGTGCCATCACTTATCCGGCTAAGTAGTGTTTCAGTATTAGCATCTAAATGTATTAAGCCAGTCCAATAAAACTTAAATCACCGTTTATCGACCTTTTCTCCCACACATGGAGCCAAGTAAAATTAAGTGAACCTAAACTGCCAGTCAGACACTTCATCTGGAGGGTAATTTTATAACACTCCTCTTACTTCAGCTCTAATTCTCAAAGCGTGTTTACGAAAATAAGCCTGAACTGATAATTAGCGGGACTGTGCAGCATAGACAGCCACAACTATATCCGCTAGAGACCAGGTGTAAATGTCCACCCAATCATTTCCATGCATACTTTTGAAAATCAAAAGTAGAAATGTAAATGATTATTCCCCCTCCCCCCAACTCTGCCCCTGGGGATCACCCCTTTGCAGTCCACATACAAGTATGCAAAAGATTGCCCATTTATGCTCATAAAATGACAATTTATGTGAATAAATGCTTTTGAAAATTACCCCTAAATGCATTATTCCTAAATATATTAATTTTAAGAATGTGTATATGGGAAAGGCAATTTTCAGAAAAATGGTGCAAAGCCTGCAAGTAAAAGTACCACAGACTTTGCATCAATGTGGGCAATTTTGAAAATTACCCTCTTTATTTAATCTCTACTCCGTAAAATTTTTGCATGAATTAACAATCTTTCAACAGACATTTAATTTTAAGTTTCTAGAGTAAAAAATTAAATTAAAGGAAAAATATCCAAGCTGATAAAATGAGAATTTTAAAATCTCTAAAAAAGAACTTCCATTATCCTTCTGTCATTTTTCGATAAATGCACATTATGGTTCTTTTGCCCTTGAGATTTTGTAACTCTTTTTAATGCAGGTGTGTGTCAGGTGATCACAGTAAGCCCACTGCACGAGCTGCCGTTTATTTTCCATCATGGTGCAGTAGCACAACAGGAACTGAGAGAACAGGATGGGGCCAACTGTATTGGTTATAATTAGAATAATTTGTTGACCTAGAACATCATACAACACCTCCCTAATGCCAACCCAGTTCCCAAAAACTCACCCTGAATCAAAGTGCCCCCTTACAATGGTCCATATATACAGTATCAGACCTCTATAAAGAGGTTCTCTCTCTCTCTCACACACACACACACACACCTACTGAGGAGCTTTAGAAAACTGGCACATATACACACACCAGCTGAGGAAAATTAGGGGTTACACACAGTGCTGGGAGCACCCATACCCTGTCTCTTTTCCACCTACTTTTCCTGGGCACACGTACATCAGAGTCCCGGCTATTTAAAATTTCTTCTAGCTCCCTCCCAGCCCACTTGCACACACATGTGGTTGTTTTTGTGCGCGCAAGGCTTTTAAAATCTACCTCTAAGTGCGTATGTATGTTTACACTCGAATACGTGCATTGAACACGTGTACTTTTCCTACCTATTTTTGGAAATATGCATGCGTATATTTTATGCATGAAATAAAGTAGGACTTTCTTGTGTAAATCCTGATTTACGCACGTCGGCCAGTTTTAAACCATGCACACACCAAGGAAATTACCAGTTTTACCAATTAGTCCACTCAATCCTTCTCCAAGTCATCGATAATTTCCCAGTTTTTCAGCTTGAACTCTCTTCAGTTTACCCAGACCTCCTACCCAATCAGTACTACACAATAAACACATTTAATATCACTTAAGCCAGATAATTAGCAAGTGTGAACATCTGTGAGTAAATTGGAAAATGTATGTGCATAACTGTCCTGGAATGCCCCTAGATCACCCCTTTTTTTTTTTTTAAAAAGCGTGTATGTGTGTGAAAAAGTGAAAATGTGCGCGATGTTTTACTTTTATAAAATATAGAGTATGCGAGTGGAGGCTACTTACACATGTATATGCTTATTTTTATGTGTCTAATTTTTTGAAAATTCACCTTTAAGATCTTAGTGCAAGTGTCATATACTGAACAATTAGTATAGTGTCACAGTGCCACAGACATTTAACATAAAGAAAGCACAGTCACAGTCAGTCATAGGCCACTCTACACATGCCGCAAAGAAAATCAATCTCTCTCTGTATGTTTCTTACAGACACTGATACACATTGCCTGCTGTAGAACCTTTCTGATATTCTGTTACATTGTAACCCTCTGAAGATAGATTATAGTTTGTCCTGCTTCTAGGAGCACAGCTGGGCCACAGAGACAGTGAGTGTAAGAACACACCTTTCTAAATTGAAAGTTTTTTTTCCTAATCTTTTATTTAACTCTGGAACTTTGAAGAAAGGAGTTTCAGAATCTCTGCCTTCTCTCCCTAAGATCCAACAAAGGAATGACCAAGAACAAAATGGTCACTGCTGCTCAAACTGCTTTTAGTTTCACTTTCACGTAAAAAAAAAGAAAAGAAAAAGAAATCATCCATGCAGCCGCCATCTCAGATGATTGGTCCTACCCCTTCCTTGTCTCATTCTCAACTGGCTCTGCTCTGTCTGGCTTTGTTTCCCCCATAGAATTTAATAGGACAGAATCGAATGAGCCAAAAAAGATTCAAATTTTTCAGGGGACTGAACCCATTTGGTCAGGATGACCTGAACAAATCCAAAAATCAATAAGAACAAATTTCACATTCAGTTCTTCCAAATGCACATCCCTACTATATACAGATATAAACAAATGTCAAGAGTTTTCACAGTCTCAGGTTACCAACCCTTGGCAATGATCCTTTAAAATCAACAAAATTAAATGGATTGGCAATCCTCTCTCTGTCTTCATGGGCAGGAATATTTTAACTATGTGAGTTGTCTGGTATAGTGTTGCATACAATAATATTGTAATATAAATCAAAAACATCATCACCATAAATAAGCCATACAGTTGCTGATTGTGCACATTGCTGATAGTTAAGAAAAAAATGCTTTGGGACTCATAGGTTAATTTGCATATTTTGCTTACGCTGAAAATCACTTTTGTGTAAGAGTCCTGTAGTCCAGAATTAAGAACCACTGGCTTAAGAGCAGGAATATTACAAAATATTATTTTGCAAAGAGCGTGCTGAGCCTGCAGAATAGTTTGTGAAAGGAAGTGGTAGAAGCAAACCCAGTCTATGCTTTGAAATTGAAGTCAGACACATTTTTCAAAAGGTAAAGAGTGCAAGGAATTATCAACCCCATATTACACCACTTTATCCATATGGTAACTTTCCAAAAACAAGCAGACTGCTTAGCGTTAGAAATATTTTTATTCCCTTCAGTACCTCCATCCTAGTCTTGTTATAAATAATGCCATTCCCCGTCACAGCATTTGGAACAGGCACCACTATCTGCTTAGGAGATGGGACCCAGGGCACCAAAAGCCTTGTATCCATCATTGTGCATTACATTGAGACACCAGAAAGGCAAAGCTGAGATTAGAAGAAGAGAGCTACTTGCGCATATAAGATCCCATGATGACTACGTAAACCAATCATCTTGCTTGAGCCCTCGTACTCATACTAAGATGCAAATTAAACATTACTGAACTCCGCCTTGGGAAATCTGTTTTGTTTTGTTTTTTTTGACTTGTCAGTTTCCCTTCTGTTCTTATTGGCTTCCAGCTCTGTTGGAACCAGGGTAGAAATCCGAGTGCTGGTAGCCTTCATTTTCAAGTACCTGGGGATTTCCCCCCTTAATGTATCTACTCTGGTCATTGCAGTGATAGTTCTTGGCGGGGGGCCATCCACCAGTGATCCTTCTATGACCCTACAATCATGGACCCCGAATCTAACCACTAGGTGTCACTCCTGAGCAATGACCATAACGCCCTCTCCTCTGGGGGCTGATAGTGCTGTCACTACAGGATTCTCAGCTCCAGCTGACCCAGAGAGTGGACACTTTCTTCATGGGAGTTACGCAGCCCTTCCACTGAGCTGTTGGGCTGGACCCTGAGGTTTTTTTTAATATATTTAAGTCACTTGTTAAATTAATTTTGCAGCCATGGGACATGAGCCTATTTAAATGACATTTACAGACTGAGTAAGATAATATAGAAGGCATCAATCAGCTGACTGCCTCTCAAAGAGATAGTACAAGTTATTGTTAAGTCAGTATTTCAATGAAATGTAAAATCTGTTTTTTTCTTGAGAGTATTTAATTAACTTAAGAAGTTTATACAGCTTGAGAATTATTTAGTAGGAAATTAAAACTTTATTGCCATTTCTCAGTTTTGTTTTCCTGCCAAGAATCTTCTCAAACTGTTCCTTTCCCCCTTTACAGATCTAGACATTTGTAAAAAAAAAAACAAACCACCCAAGACATCCATTTTACGTGAAGTTTCCATCATAACTATAAAACATACTGAAATTCTATATTTGACTTGAGAAGCCTGTTTATATTCAGCAAAATTAAATGTCATTATAGATTGAGGCCAGGGCTGGATTTAAGATGGGGGCGCCCATAGGCAAAGGATGGGAATTCCCCCTGCCCCCCCCCCCCCCAACAACCCCGAAGTTATTGGAGGTGCCAGAGACTCAAAGCCTACCCTCCCCCAACCTGGTTAAATCTTTTCCTCTCCCAGTGCCTCACCCACACCTCAGAACTGCAGCAGCACAGAGTAGTGCTGACCCCACAACAGAGGCAACTCCAGCAAGAAAATTCAGTGAGGAGGCCTGTGAGTCCTTGTGCGCAGACAGGTCCTGTGGCGGCCCCCACCAGCTGCAGGGTTTTCCATGGCTGGCTGGCCCTGCACTTAATTTTCTGGTTGGTATTGCTCCTGCTGTGGGGGTCAGTGACATGGCGTGAGGCCCAGATGACAGCAGAGCAGCCCTCATGCTCTGGCACCTGTGAAAACTGGGTACCGGAGGCGGTTGCTTATTTTACTCATGCCTAAAGTCAAGCCTGACTGAGTCAACTTTTATCAGAAGTCATAGGGAAGACATTTTTCAAAGAGACTTCTGTGGGCAAAACAGTGTTTTACATGCAAAAAATGGCCTTTTACAAAATTGCCCAGCTGATGTGCAGGTGAACTTATGGATGTAGGTCATGTTTCTGCGTAAGTCCGAGCTGAGGCATTCCTGGGGCAAAGATGAGGAGGAGCTTGGACTTGTATACATTCTGATATTAAAATGTATGCGCCTAAGTTATCACAGAACATTTATGTGGACATTTTAGCAGGTGTGAGTAGTTTTGGTGGGATAATGACCAAAGCAGACTTATGCATAAAAGTACCTTTAATAATTGGTGTAACTTATGGGCCGGATTTTAATAGCTACGTGCAGGCGTAGATTTGTGCGTGCAACCTGGCACGCACAAATCTACAGACGATTTTATAACATGTGTGCACAGCCGCACGCATGTTATAAAACCCGGGGTCGGCACGCGCAAGGGGGTGCACACTAGTGTACCTTGCGCGCGCCGAGCCTTAGGGGAGTCCCGATGGCTTTCCCCGTTCCCTCCGAGGCCGCTCCGAAATCGGAGGGAACGTTCCTTCGGCCCCCCCAGCCCTACCTAAAATCCCCCCACCTTTATTTTATAAGTTGCACCTGCCGGCCAACGGCCAGCTCGCGATCCCGGGCACAGCGGCAAATGGCTGCTGTGTCTGAAGGCTCCGGCCCCGCCCCTTTTTTCGAGCCCCGGGACATACGCGCGTCCCGGCGCTTTATGCACGCCGTCAGGCCTTTTGAAAATAGGCCCGGCGCACGTAACCCCCCCCCCCCCCTACACGTGTAAATCCACCTGGATTTACGCACGTAGATTTTGAAAATCTGCCCCTATGTGAGCATTTGCCAACATTTTTTATGTGTAGTGTTACAAAATTACCTCCACAGTGGCTATTTCAGATCTTTGGAGAGGTCTGTTTCAGCGGCCTAAGCGTGAAATGAATTGGTGTTCTCAATTTATTTCCCAGTATGCTGGCATCCACGTAACTAAACCTATAATCACATTTGGTACTCATTGGTAGCCTTGATGGAGAAACCAAGGATGGAATGGACCTGTGCTCTCTAAAAGTGACCCCTCCAGAATGGCAGTCATTTTACCAGAGCAAAGTGAGAGGAACCATAAGCTGCTACTGCTGTCTCTGCCCTATTTGACACAGCACTTCTGCAATCATTCAATTCATATAACCAAATTACCAAGCATGCATTTATTAAAAAATGAAGAGTAGCATCACTATTACAGAAGCTTGGGAAAATAAGTGCATACTACAAAAGAGTGGAGAAATGTCAGTGTGCAAACAAGATATATAGCACACACTGTAAACAGGTCTTTGTTCTGTGTCTTTGATTTAGAAATTCCAAGGAAATATACCATTAGCTCAAAAAGAAAGCCAGGTGCCTCACAGCACAGCTAATCAAAAATAGCTACTCCAAAGTGGTGCCCTGTGACCTCGGGGTACGTTTTACATTTTTGGCATTGGCCTATCAAAAAAAAAACAAAAAACATTTTTGGTGACTATAAACTGAACAGGTGAATCAGTGAAGACATAGAAAATTATAAGGGTGGGTGACATGATTTATTATTTTAGCTAAAAGTTACCTTTGCATCCTTGACATTCTGTGTAGTTCCATATCATCACTGCCTCGAAACCCTTTAGCAAAAGGGTTGTTTTCAATTTTGAGCTGGGTAATCTAGAGAAAGGAAGCAAAACTAATATGATTACAATCCGCCCCTTGCTAATACATCAGATATCAATCAAGAACTCTTTAGGCCTGTTTCTTTAAGCGGGCTCTCCACCGATGGTTGGTCAAAGCCATGGAATCATAACTCCTCTCCAGCAGAGGTTGTGACATCGTACACTGCATCCTTCCCCATTAGGCCAGTTAGTCTCCCATGTGAAACTTTAGCAGCACTATTTCAGCTTCACATATTATCAAATGTCAAGTGGGTAAGAGGGCTTTCTCACTGCAAAAGACTCAATCGAGCAATCAAAGTGACCGATTCAAATGTGTCTGATATGTAAAGAAAGACACTGTTGTGCCTTCGTGCACAAATGAAATGTTTGAATCAGGATATTTTCATTTGAAAGCTGCTTCAGAATTCAAAATATGAGAAAAACATTTTTTATTCCAGAGATCCACTGTATCATATCATGCGGGCCTTCTAAGTCAAATCTTATTTTCCATCCACATCCAGGAATTACAATCCAAGCAAGGATATGTTTGTTTTTTTTGTAATATTCACAATAATTGCAGGGTAAAGAGAAAATGTCCAGCGTAAAACCTCAGCAAGCTACCCCTTGGATCATTTTATGATCGCTCTTCCTCCTGGGAATGTACTGAAAGACTTCTAAAGGACTAAACAAAGTGTCATATAGTCACCATAAAGATTTTTTTTTATTTAAAAGCCTCCCTGTATATCTCTCTTAATATTTTAAAGTGCTTTTGATCTTGATGTGGAGAAGATTAAGAACTTCTTCTCTGTTCATGGCACCCATAACATTTATTATGCTCAGAAAATCACCTTGCATATTAAATGATGTGGGTTATATACTCTAAAAATGCTCTCACATTTTTTCTCTGTGCTAAAATATTTTCAGTGAAGGATAGTACCATTTTTCCATTAAATGGCATCCAAAATGGCATGAAAATAGCAAAATACTGCAAACTGATAAATTGATGCATTGGTAGAATGCCACACAATCTAAATGTAAAGGGAGAGGGCGTGGCTTGGGAGCATTCTGTTGCATAAAGAGACCTTCTCCATAAACTCTTAGAACTGGAGGGAAAAGCTCAGCTCATAATTCACAAGCAAAGATATCTACTATTATTTTGTATTTAAGCCCATTCCATTTAGTTTGCATGATGTTTTGTTTTTAGAATATATTTTGTTAAGTAACAATATGCTGGACTATCAGTTCTGAGTACTTTATCTGTGGGGTTTATAAATATTGCAGGATTTGCCTTCAACATGCATTTGGTGAAGCTTGGGTGAGCAGGGAAGAAGAGTCTGTCTGCATGCAAAGTGGTGGTTAGGGAGTTAGGGGATGAATTATGAACATAAGAAATTTCCATACTGGGTCAGACCAAGGGTCCTCAAGCCCAGCATCCTGTTTCCAACAGTGGTCAATCCAGGCAATAAATACCTGGCAAGAACCCAAAAACTAGGTCTATTCCATGCTACTGTTGCTAGTAATAGTAGTGGCTATTTTCTAAGTCAACTTAATTAATAGCAGGTAATGGACTTCTCCTCCAAGAACTTATCCAATCCTTTTTTAAACACAGCTACACTAACTACACTAACCACATCCTCTGGCAACAAATTCCAGAGTTTAATTGTGCGTTGAGTGAAAAAGAACTTTCTCCGATTAGTTTTAAATGTGCCACATGCTAACTTCATGGAGTGCCCCCTAGTCTTTCTATTAGAGATGTGAATCGGAATCGGTTCGGATTCCGGTTCCAATTCACATGTGGGTTTTTTTGCATCGGGCCCGATCGCTGTTTTGTTTATCGGCTGCGCCCGAGCCAATAAACAAAAAGCCCACCCCGACCCTTTAAAACTAACCCCTTAGCTTCCCCACCCTCCCGACCCCCCCCCCAAAAAACTTTTTACAGGTACCTGGTGGTCCAGTGGGGGTCCCGGGAGTGATCTCCTGCTCTGGGCCAGACTCCCGCTCCTGGGCCGTCGGCTGCCACTAATCAAAATGGTGCCGATGGCCCTTTGCCCTTACCATGTGACAGGGTATCCGTGCCATTGGCCGGACCCTGTCACATGGTAGGAGCACTGATGACCGGCATCATCTTGTGCTCCTACCATGTGACAGGGACTGACCAATGGCACCGGTAGCCCCTGTGACATAGTAAGGGCAAAGGCTATCGGCGCCATTTTGAATACTGGCAGCCGGCGGCCATTTTGAATACTGGCAGCCGACGGTGCCATTGGTCAGCCCCTGTCACATGGTAGGAGCACAAGATGGCGCTGGCCATCCAGTGCTCCTACCATATGACAAGGTCCGGCCAATGGCACGGATACCCTGTCACATGGTAAGGGCAAAGGGCCATCGGCGCCATTTTGATTAGTGGCAGCCGACAGCCCGGGAGCGGGATGATGGCCCGGAGCGGGAGATCGCTCCTGGGAGCGGGAGATCGCTCCCAGGACCCCCACTGGACCACCAGGTACCTGTAAAAAGTTTTTTGGGGGGGTCGGGAGGGTGGGGGAAGCTAAGGGGTTAGTTTTAAAGGGTCGGGTGGATTTAGGGGTTATTTTTGTGTGCCGTTTTTCCCGCCCTCCCCCAAAATGATAAGGGAACCCCCACGATCAATATCATGGGGTTTTCCTAACGTTTTGGGGGAGCCCCCGATTCTGACATTTTTGAAAATATCGACGATATTTTCAATCGTCCGAAGCTCAATTCACATCCCTACTTTCTATTATCCGAAAGAGTAAATAACTGATTCACATTAACCCGTTCTAGACCTCTCATGATTTTAAACACCTCTATCATATCCCCCCTCAGCCGGCTCTTCTCCAGGCTGAAAAGTCCTAACCTCTTTAGTCTTTCCTCATAGGGGAGCTGTTCCATTATGTTAAGAAACTGAGCTGAATTTCAGTGCACACTTTTAACGCACAGCTTATTATATCAGCTACTTAGAGCAGGGTTGGCCAGCTCCACTCTGCAAATGCCACAAGCAGGCCTGGGTTTCAGGATATCCATAATGAATATGCATGAGATCGATTTGCATGCACTGCCTCCATTGTATGCAAATCTACCTCATGCATATTCATTGTGGATACCCAGAATACCAGACCTGTTTGTGGTTTTTGAGGACTGGAGTTGGCCACTCCTGCCTTACAGGATTTAACCTCTCATTGAAACACGAGAATTATATCTCCATCTGTCAGAGCTACAAAACTTATATAAAAATATATTTTTAATTGATCTGCATTTTTTTAAATAAAGCCTGTCTTCTTTTCTGTGTCAGCAAGCAAACATATATATATCACACCAAGTCCCCCATTTCTTCTACGCTCTATGTATGGGAAATAAAAGGAAATAAGAACATCATGATATTACAAAGATGATTTTATTATTTTATTTCAGTCATCAAGCAGGACTGTATTGCTGATGAATGAACAATATGTATCGCTCATGAAAAAAGCTTGTGTGTTACCTCTAAAAACTGGATGTCATATATATGCATATATGTTTCACATCTGTGTATCGATGCGTATATTGATACAGATTGATCATTCTAGATCTTCTTTATTTATTTTCATGTGATATTCCACCTTTTCCTAGGAAAGGCACAAGGTGGATTACAAAGAAAGATGTGAACTGCAGTACATATTTCTGAAAGTGGGGGGAGGGGACAAAAGAACATAAAACTGAGAAATGAACAATGCAAAATTATACAGCTAGCAGTACACAATGTATACTATAGTATATCAAGGCTAGGGATACTTGGGAATAAGATAAACATAGCACATAAAAGCAGAATCCTGTTTCATAGATGGGTGGAAAGACTTGGCTGAATAGCCAGGTTTTGATTCTTTTTTGAAAGGAAAAGTGACAGGTTTCATTGGGTAAATCCTGTGCAATATTGTAGATAGAGAGATATATTTATAGACAGATTATAGATTATCGGTGATCCAATGAAAATTCAACAGAAGATATTTGGTCCCCTGTCTCCCCAGCCTGACTCCAACACTCATCCCCTGCACTCCCCCAGCACAACCACAATACTCTTCCCCTTTTCCTCTTCCTACTTCTGCAACTGTGGCCCTCCTCTTCCTTGCTGCCCTCTGTCCCATTTCCTCTCCCCAACCATGTGGCTGTGATTTCTGAACCCACACCCTCTTTGCAAAGTATCAGGCCGATACAGTAAAGTCCGTGGGAGAGCGGTTCCCGGCGCGCACACCGGCCACTCGCCAGTGCGCGCAATGCAGTGTTTAAATGAGGCCCGGCAGTAGATCCGGGCAAAAGGAGGCGCTAGGGACACTAGCGCGTCCCTAGCGCCTCCTTTTTGACAGGAGCGGCGGCTGTCAGCAGGTTTGACAGCCGACGCTCAATTTTGCCAGCGTCGGTTCTCGAGCCCGCTGACAGCCATGGGCTCGGAAACCGGACGCCGGCAAAATTGAGCATCCGGTTTTCAACCTGCGAGCCGCAGGCCCAATTCAAATTTATTTTTTTTTTTTACTTAACTTTCGGGACCTCCGACTTAATATCGCCATGATATTAAGTTGGAGGGGGCACAGAAAAGCAGTTTTTACTGCTTTTCTGTGCACTTTCCTTTTTTTTCTCCTAATGGTCAGAAGTGAAAAAATTGGAAATTTTGAAAATTTATCAATTTTACATCACAGTCCTTGACTCTTGGTCTTATTCTTTCTCAAAGAATGTTTTTTGTTTGCTTGCACTGTCACAGATGGGAAGGGATGATGGAGGCCTGTCTGTAGGCAGGGGAGCTTTTGCCCCATAGACTGTTCACAACAGTTCATCTCTTTTCTGGGGTTTCTATTTCTGTGACTTTCTTGCCCTTAAGCATTTCTACAAGGAGGATTTTTTTTTTGGGGGGGGGGCGGGGGGGATGCAGGGGAGGCAACACAAATGCATTGGCCCTCAGTGCCAGGGACCTTTTTTATGCCTCTGTTTATGTTGGTAAATCCAATGGCATATATTGTGGCAATTTTGAAAAGCCCACTTACTTGAGTAACATTTAGAAAGAATTAAAGACATTTAGAAAGAAGGTAAAGTCATGGCTATTTATGAAGGCTTATCAGAATCCATCATGATTTTTTCCCCTAGAGTGTTTCATGAACTTTTATGATATCCACCTGATGATTTATTCTCCTTGTGTTAGAATCCTGATATTTTTTATAATGATTATGCTATTTTTTCCCAACTTTGATGCTATTGCTGCTAGTGTTCTATTTTCTTTAATTATGTTACCTTTTATCCTGTTTTATTGTTGTCGTATTTATCTTTTAGTTTTTTTTTATTGCTTTTGTACTGTCTTATCTTATTGTTTATCATTTTAAATCTCTGTGAACCCTTGTGATGGTTTTTGAATGATGGTATATAAAAAGTTATTAAATAAATAAGTAAATAAATAAAGTGCATTTACACTTGTAAAACAAATTTTAAGCCTGTAAATGCTTTTGAAAACCAGTTCCTGCATATATATGATTATAAACATACATATTTCAGGCAATACATACACACAAGCACTCAGTGCATGGTATATAATATGCTCACACTATATATAAGCATGACAAACATATATTGCTATACACTATGTGGATTTATGGATATATAAACTGAATGATATTGCTTCCTGGTACAGCACATTCCTCATGTGAGGTTTGTTATGATAGAAAAGATGAATGCATTTCGTTGAAGAAAGCTTCTATATATTTTAAAACTACATCATCCTTTGAAAATTACATGAGATTTATCTGACTTGCTCCAGGAGGGTGAGATAAATGCTCTCTAGTTTGTCTGTAAAACACAAACAGTAATAATTACAGTAAATGTGTAGAGAAGCTTAACGGCTTACAAGGGAGACATCTACAACTGTCAGTTTACTTAATAAATATATCTTGAAAAGTAAACTATATTTAAAACACGGACATTGCATTATAGTTTTCCCGTTTCACTTTAAGGGGTTTATGCGGAAGTGCATGGATAGTATACCTAACAATAAAACCCCGTCGAGTACATTTGCAGGTTGCAGCTAAGCTTGCGGCAGCCGATCCGGCGGGTCCCTGCTCTGATAGCTCCACTGGCCAGTGACCTCTTCGGAAAGAGAGGAAATATCTGGATCCCTCTTTAATATCACACAGTATTTGTACAGACGGTGGTGTAGCAGGGATTTAGGCACGCATGCGCAAAATGAGTCATTCAAGCTTCCTTCTCCATCGTGTCTCCATTCCGTGAGATTTACTATAGGCTCGATATGCAGTCACTGTACACAGTGTAGAGGAGCCGATCAATAAGTGAAATGCTGGGAAGCAATCTCTCGCATATAAAGCGTAGGCGCTGTCTATTGTGCGCTTGCGTCGCATGCATGCATGCAAGAGCCAGAAACCCAGGCTGACCAATCAATAAGTCATGAAGAAAGCTCTCATTTGTGCTTAGATTCGTGCTGAATGACAAGTAAACACTGCAGACGTCAGCTGTGGCATGTCTATATCTCTTCCTGTCTGTGTGTGTGACACACCCCTAAACTCAAGCTGACCAGTAACCTCGTGCAAGCCCCAGTTTGAAGTTTATGGCTCTCTGAATTCCTTTTTTTCTTTTCTTTTTTGTTTTGTTTTTTTGTTCCAAGAAGAGGAAAATGGTCTCAAAAGATTGCTGAACTAATCCCGCACCCTTGAACCCACTTCGATTGGCCTAACCCGCAGCATAAGACTCATTTAAGATTGCTTGCTCTTTCCCTTGTTTATAAATATGGTTTTTGTGTGTGCTCAAGCCCTCAGTCCAGAAGTTAAACACTCTTTCACGGCATTCACAACGGAGACATCATTCAAGCCAGAAAATGGCTGGCAATGTTTCAAGTTGCTGCAACAATGTGATGTAACTGCTGACATATTTCTCTTTAAAGTACATTTAATTCATTTTCTGTTGATTACAATATTTTAATGTCGTTGTGGAGGGGCTCTTTTCAAAGGAAGCCAAAGTGCAGGGGGGGGGAGGGGGAAGGTTTTTGGTCTAATAATTTAGTTTCGAGGTTTTGTTCACAAATGTTAGCCCTTTAAGCGCAGAAGCATTTCTTATAGGAAAACGTTCAAAACTCATCCAGAGTTAACTTATTGTAGTGCCAGTTCCTGGTTCGAAAATTAAGCACACGACGACGTCACTTTTCAGGCACAATGCAAGCAAGCATTCAGCAGAAACGCAATCACATCCACGGCCCTTATTGCATGACCCTGATTTTTTTGGAAGAGTTTACAAAATAATTGAGAAATAAACGTTTACGACAAAGACCCACTCACGGGCACATACGCCATCTACCCTTCCCAAGAATACTTCACAAGAATTGTTTGCATTGTGTGCCTTTGGTCCGCGCTGGTTACTGTTTTGTTGGCTCAGGTTAAAGGATTCGTCTACGCAGGTCACCGATGATTACCATTTGGTGACTGCAACACCAATCGAAACTAAGGAACAAACGCATAACTTGGCCATTTTTTCTTGGATTGTACTATACAAGGCACGCCTTAGTCTTGTGTGCTTGTGCATATACCGTCCTCATCCACTGATCGTCCTCTACCGTGACAGAGCGTATTTCAAAGGGAAACCTTGCTATGTTGAATTGTGAGTTGCTATTTTTAATATCCTTATTTGTGAACCCTGGAGCTTGATATCCTGATTTGTGAACTTTGTATTCTTTGTCTTACCTTGTGGTTTTGATAAGAGGTCACAGCGATGAATGCAGTCTCCGGGAAAACGTGGGTGCAAAACGCGGTGTTTTTGGAGCCAAATCCGTTATTTTCATCTGCTTTCACAATATGAAGCCTTGGTTGGTATTTGTGCATGGAATTTAAAATAATCTTTAATAGTAATAAAAAGAAAGAGACAAAAATAGTCAAAAACACGCTCTGATGTTTCGATGAATTATAGACAGAAGCCCTCACCACTATGTCTTTTGGATTTTTTTTATTTTTTAGGCGTGGGGCAGGAGGTCGCAAAGAAAACCAGAAATACAATTGGTCATTATTGGGGAAATTCTAAAATAGTTTTGACATTTAAACAGCAAAATGGAAAAAAAGGTATATGAAAAACGTTTGGAATTTTTACTTTGATTTTCCAACAGAAATGTAAAGTTTAATAGGGACCCACATTTGGAACCTTTGTCTAAAAAAGTCAATTTCTAAACAATGCGACCCTTACAAATAGCACAAGTTCAAATCAACAAGATGCAATCTGGTGACATTTCACTGTACAGCAGCATCAAATTTATTCGAAGATGGATATCTGTTTCTGGTTTAAATTACGACAATATTTCTGACACTTTATGACGTTTAAATAATTTCATATATTAATTCATCATATTATTTAGACTTATAAATGTTTAATAGTGCAAAAACACTCATGCAAGTTAGAGAAGGCAAGAACAAAAAGACAAGGGTCAACTCTCCCCCTCTTACTCCCCCCCCCCCTCACCCTCAAATATTAATAAATGGAAATGATATATTTTGTTACTTTTTGAAGACGATCAAGATTATGCCTATCCATCATTCAACGTCCTTTTGCTCGAATTTATCACCTTTTAGGATTTAGGAGCCTGTAGTCATGTGCTTTATCATTTACAGCTGTTTAAACTTATAGTGAAACTATCGGTAAAACTCTAATGAAATGACGAGAAGATGCCTTCTAGAACCCCAAGAAAAATGAGAAATTAATTATCTTTAGTAAAAATAATTTTGGGGGGAGGGCTAGGACGGAAAATGACACTTTAGAAACTAGCAAATGTATTTATGGAATGGCTTTGGCATTTGAGAAAAGGGGGGAAAACAGATACTACAGGCAGGCAGGCAAACGTTCGTACACGCACAGATATACAGAACATGTGAAATCCTAATGTTATATATATATATTGCTGTCATAGGTTCCTACCATCCATGGGCTAATTATTTATGCTATTGAAGATGTATCCCTCTTTAGCTCTCTGTAATTTCGAGTAGTTTTTATTACTTATCCTTCCTGATTTCTCTTTCAGGGAAAAAAATCTTGCTTAATTATTTTCTTGTAGCAACTGAAGGCTCACAGAAATGCACAGCATTTTTTCATGAGATAGGGAAGGGCATGATAGGGTGTTTTACAGTATGGTTTGGTCTTCTATCTTCCTTGGCCACGGAAAAAGGTCAGTTGAGTGGCTATGTGCCCTTAATTTAAAAATCGTTCTTTTTTCCCCAAATGTAGACGTCGGGCTTCCTCTGCAAGCCTTTTTTTTTTGCAGTTATTTTGTTTCTGGCTAGATCCTGGGGATGATCATGAATATTATTGGAGAACCTGGCGACAGTCTGCCCGCCAGCCCCTTCACTGACCTTGTCCTTAAGAAGTCATCTTTTTATGTGGGTCCTCTCATCAGGGTTTTAGCCAAATTGTACTGACATCCTGATAAGTCGTAGACGTCAGCAGTGAACGATCTAATGGCTCTTAATTCCAGTGCTGTTTTGTTCTCTGAATGCCCCATGACTGAGACAAGGCCTCGCGTTTTCATTTCAAGGGACTTTTCAGCACTTGACTTCATACTAAGGGTCTGGCTGACTGCTCCTCCATGGAAGTGTTTCAGGAACGATGTCCTTAAATTCCAAGCCAAACAGTAACTCCCGTCCTCTCCTGCTCGCTCTGTTTCCAACCAATTAATGCGCTTATTATTTATATCGAATGGAAGAAGAACACAATTTAAGGCAGCCCATTTCAAGTTTACAAGATTCCTACTCCAAATAGAGAAACCTGAGAGAAGAAAAGAGTAGGTGACACATGATGACTGAGAAATGAAGGTGGGACTGTGGGAAGGTGTCTCTCCTACGTCCATGTTAACCATTAAATTACCAAACTAATTCAACTTTCTCTTTACTTCATGCTACCTGTACATCCTCTGGTCGGGAGGAAAGATTATAGCACTGTACAGAAGAAGGCACTTTCCTTTCAGGGTCCGTATTATCAGCTACAGTATAGTATGAATAGAACTCATTGAAGTTAGCCAGCAGATCCTTGGGCAGATTGAGAGGAAGAGATGAGAACCTTCGCCTTGGATTCTCTGTTTGCAACCTTCTAAAGCGAATAAAGGTTCCACCCTTTGGATTTTGCATTTTTAACACTGTGCATCTGAACGGTTTTAATAATATTATTTTTTCATTAAGAAAGTTACAGTCTGTGCAAATTCAATGATGTATAGGAAACAGGACATTGCAGGTTTGGGGGAATAATACTTGAAAAAGCTGTTTGCTTAATTTATTCTGCTAAAGAACGTGCAGGTGCTCAGAAAACAGAAATATGATTTCCTTGCTCAGTTGGGGAGCTTTTTTTGATGGCTTTCTGGGAAACGAAATGCATCCCACGGTGCCGCTGGTGGCCTGTCAGTCCTGTCAAGGGATTTCATGACAGCTTACACCCCGAAGCCGTGCTTCTTTGGGATGGGCGAGGACCACGGTGTGAACTTTTTTCGGAATCCACCCTCTCCAGTGCAGGGGAGGCACTTGAGAAATAACCTCTTTACCGCTTGATAAAATATGTTGACTGAAGAGGAAACTGATCCTGGAAATTCGTGGAAAAGGAGGCTCCGATAACCCGGAGTCCTTCTCTTCCTCCATTCCTGTTCTATCCTTTAACCTCTCCTTTCTGTACAGGATCAGCTGAGGCTGCTTTCTTGCCTCTTTCCGCTTGATCTTAATATTGTACTGTCAGCCCACGGCTGTGGAAAAGCAGGGGCAAACTTTCTTACCAAAGTTTAAAAAATGTCCTCCACTTTGTAAACTTTCCCCCCCCCCCCCCCCCCAAAGTTTGAGCTCTGCCGTGCACCTGGGAAGGTTTTGTAGGCCAAGCTCTCATTTTAGAAATCAGTGCGGGGACGTCGGCCTGAGGCTGAAGTCAGCATTAGCCCCGGCTCCTGGCGATGTTCCCCTCCATTGCCCCTTGGAAATTGGTTGGGCGATAAATGTAGGCCAAGTAGCGGGGCACGGCAGACAACTCAAATCCCTTTAGCCCCGGAATTTGCAAATGAGATCAGGATGTTGTGCCTCTGGTTGCAATGCTTTTAATTTGGCATTTAGGTTAGAATTGCCCTGTGCCTCATTCATTCAGCGCTGGACGATAAATTCGTCCTCTCCTACATTATTCCTGCCAGTCCAGTTCCAGCTTTACATCTAAAAAAAAATGCTACATGCACACCATTATAAATGAGCCCCGATCTTACTCTTGCTGCGATGGCAACTGAGTTTTAGGTGGGCGCATACCTTTAAAAAAAAGTCACTGCTATGCCATGCAGCACTTTTTGAAACCCCAAGCTCTGCTGTACAGTTACTTTGGTAGAAAATGTGATAAGTAAAAATGTTTCTACAAAGTCACCCTTATGTTATGGCAAGCATGTTAACTATCAGGACAGTTTTCAAAGGTTTTTATACCCAGGTAAAATGCTTTTTGAAAATTGCAGCCTGGGGCCAGGCCTTCCTATTGCAGAAGACTCCTGGACTTGCAATACTGAACACAACTGGGGGGGAGCCCAGGTTCTGACAGTGTGAGAAGGCAGTAGGTGTGATAGGGAAGAGAAGCAAGGGAAAAGAAGGACATAAGGAACATAAGAATTGCCATACTGGGTCAGACTAAGGGTCCATCAAGGCCCAGCATCCTGTTTCCAGCAGGACTAGAATGAGAGCAAGTAGGGGGAGTGAAGAAAAGGGGTGAAAAGAAGGGACATGGGGAGGGGAAGGAAGAGGGGAATAGAGTGAGAGGAGAATGGGGTGAATGAGGGGAAGGAATAGTTACAGAGGGAGGGGAGTAGGATCAGAGTGGGTAAGGGAAGTGAGGGAAGTAGGTGAGAAAGGAAAGGGAAAATTAGGGGAGGGAATGAAAAGGAAAGGAATGGTGTAGGATGAGATGGGAGAGAGGGAAGGCAGTAGGTTGAGAGGGATGGGTTGAGAGGAGAGAGAGGGGTGAGGCATTAGTGAGAGGGAAAAGAAGAGAGGAGGGGGAAAGGAGTGATGACAGGGGGAAGGGTTAGAGTAAAAGTGAAGGGGGAGTAGGGGTGCAGTCCTCCTCTCCATCTCCTCACATATGTACCTCAGAGGGAGCAGATGCAGAAGAAGTGGGAAGCCAGGGAGCAGGGTTCTTGAGGGTTGCAGGGTTGCCAATTTTGAAAAAATCTAGAAATATTATTACTGGCATGTTATCTTCCACATCCCTGGGAACTCTGCTTTCTCCATTTCCCAGTATTTCAAATCATCCAAAGGGCCAGATATGCCCAGCCTTCTTATTTATTTATTTAAAAAATGTTTATATTCCACTTATAACAATAGTATGTCTAAATGGATTACAGTACATAATTATACATTAATAAAACAATATAAAACAATATAATCAATAAAATAACAAACACAATATATAAAATAAAAACCCAGTATGTCTGTAAACCTGCTCGAGCTGCCCTAGCACAAAACCAAAATCAGTTATTTCAATTCATAAACCTGCCTAAAAGGTACTGACTTCAAGTGTTTTCTAAACTGACATAAGTCATCAAGCAAATGCAAAGCAGGTGGCAGCGATTTCCACAGTATGGGTCCTGAGACAAAAAAAGATGTCTCACTCAGCCATGTCATTTTTATTCTGGGAACAGAAAGGAGATTTTTATCTGCAGACCTCAACTTCCTTGAAGGGACATGAGCTTGTAACTGATTTGATAAAAAACCTTAACAATAGACTTCATAGATTTATATACTAGGATTGAATTTTAAATCTAATCCTAAATTCTACTGGTAACTAATGGAGCTCTTTCAATAATGGCATTATATGTTCCCAATGTTGAGCTGCAGAGTTTTGCAAAACCTGAATGACTTGCAACTGACTACCTGGAAGCCCAATAAATAAAGAGTTACAATAATCCAGGGTACTTAAGACAAAGCCTTGAACAATAATTCTGAAATCAATGGAATTCAGAATGTATTTTAGATGTCTTAAGAGGCAAAGTTTATAATAACCTGTTTTCAGGTTATTTTGGAAGTACTGTCTAAATGTTAGCCTACTGTCAAATAAATTATCCAAATTACCAACAGAGTTCCTAAATGGAATAATATAATTTAGCATAGATAGGGAACTTATAGAGCAAACACTGAGCTGGCTCACCCCCGCCCCACCCCCCACTCAGGACACTTCAAGGGGGACCAATCCCTTTTGGCTCTCTTGTTGATTTGAAATTTCCTATGTGATTCTTCCCTTGAAAAGTTTGAGGAACCTTGGCATAGACAATAATAGCACTATTATTTAAAAATATATAGTAGGGTTTTTTTTTTTATTATTTTGTATCTTATTCAGAAGGAATACTTAACATCTCTAGTATCAATACGTTTGAGGAAGGCGTGTCCCCATGTGGAAGGGTTTCAAATTTGTACCATTATAATATTTCAGATAGTTGTTTTCTCTTTTAAGGCAAATCATGTCAGTAGGTGTTATAAGGCTGAAGACTCTACAGGGGGTTAAAACCAGATAATAAAATGTTTAATTTATTCAGAAGGACAAGTTTAGCATGCTAGGGAATAGGGATCCATGAAATACTCATGTCCAAAGAAGTAATTTAATTTATCCAATCAGAATTTCATTTTTGTGATGCACCCAAAGGGTTAGAGATTCCATGCAGGCTTCTTTTCATTTTTGTCCATGTTATTTTGTCCTTAAAAATATAATTTTAAAGGCAAACATCAGATGCAACAATGACTTGACCTTGAACGTTTTGGACCCTAACCAAACATCAGACTATAACAGAAAGCATGATGGCCAGATAGCCTAACCACTCAAACATGCAGAATGAAATACTTCCAAGTCTTTTTCCATAAACTGTGAATGGCTTCCATTAGTGGTGGAACCCTGAGTGATTCACAGTGAGTCAAATAATGAGTACCTAGCTCCTTGTGGTGTGGATTTTCTTTTCTTTTACATTCATAAAGGTTAGTGAGTAGTGACATGGTAGAAAAACAATTTACTCGTTGTTTTCAATATAAACATCCTTTCTACATCATAAGAGCAATATCAGCAATTTGAGTATCCTTTGAAAAATACACAGGAATTGGAGATACAGTGTTTGTACAACATCCTGAGAAAGACCAGTTATCATCAAATAAAACAGAAAAA
The DNA here is from genome assembly GCF_901001135.1 of Rhinatrema bivittatum. Lineage (NCBI taxonomy): Eukaryota > Metazoa > Chordata > Amphibia > Gymnophiona > Rhinatrematidae > Rhinatrema > Rhinatrema bivittatum. The sequence goes on along the minus strand of NC_042625.1, from coordinate 62,434,143 downwards.
ACATAGAAATAATGGCAGATAAAGACAGTAAAACCCAGTTAGTCTGCCCAATTAACTTCCTATTGCAATGCCATAGACTCCTGTTGATCTCTGGCCTACCCTTCACGTCTTCACTCCCTTGAACTGTAAAGATTTACTATCTGTCACCTCTGTCAAGCTCACCTCTTTACTGAGCTGTAATTGCAATGTAACCTGCAACTTCCTGGCATATACAAACAATATTGTTTTACTGACTGTACTGCTTAAACCCAGTGTGACCGGTGCTACATCTTCACAGACCTGATAGAAGAACAGAGCTTTCAAAAGTTAATCACAGGTGCATGGAGTTAGTCCAAGAAAAAGATATCACCTTAGTTCTGCCTTCACTTCTTCACAATTAAGGATCTTTCATGTTTATACCATGCTTTTATGAATTCTCTGTTTTCACTTCAACTAAGAAGCTGTCCCTTGCAGTCTTCACTATTTCTTGTAAAGAAATGTTTTCTGATATTCCTCCTGAGTCCACACCTCTATGATTTTTTGTTTTAGAACATTCTTTCCTCTAAAAAATTTTTTTGCTTCATGTGTTGATTTCTACTTTTGAAGTATTTTAATATCTCTATCATATTCCGAACTATCTGTCTCTCCTCTTCTGTAGGGTATGCAAGCTCTTTAGTCTTATTTCAGAGGCTTTGGAATGCAGACCCTGGACCATTTTGGTTGACTGTCTATATTCTATGTTTGCAGAGGTACAATCTCCAGAACTGAACATATCACTCCAGCTGAAGCCTCATCAATGACATATTCAGAGGAATTACCACTTTCTTTTTTTCCTATTACTTGTGCTTATGTTTATACACCCTAACATTCTTCTGGCTCTTGACACTGCTTTGTTACAATGTTTCACTACTTTGAAATCATAAGAAAAGATCATCCCACGGTCTCTCTGCTGATTGGTGAACTTCAATATCTCTCTCTTTCACTTCCATTATATACTACTTCCTATTAGATTATGTACCCAAAATTCATGACTCTGCATTTTTTTCATTAAATCAACTACCAAACGTTTGATCACTCCTTGAGTTTTCTTAGATCACTTCTCATTGTGTCTCCTCCGTCAGAGTATTTACTCTGTTGCAGATCTTAGTGTCAGCTGTAAAAAGACAGACCTTTCCTACAGATCCCTGCACAGAATCACTCACAAAGACGCTGACCAGAACCATCCCCAGGACTGATCCCTGAGACACTCCACCGATAACCCTGTTTTCCTCGGAGTAAACTCAATTAACCATTATCCTCTCTTGACGATCATTCTATCAGTTTCTAACCCACTTAACCATCTTGGGGCCCACACTAAAATAATGTGAAGTATTGTGTTTTGTGAGAACAACGTAGCCAAGAACTGTCTACATATCCTACACAAATTTTAGGATGTTTTGGAATTCTCAGTCATCTTTTACCGTCATGCCTGGGGTCTGCCATATGAAAAACTTTTCTAATAGCAAAGAATGTGAGAAAACGGGTGACAAATTAAGATCTTCTTCCTTCTTGTGGCCACTTTAAGGTATTAAGATGTACAAAATTTCCATGACACATATATACAGTACTGGATGGTCTGGTGACTTGCAGCAGCCAAAAAATATAGCTTTAAAACTGCCATACTGCATATCAATTTGGAAGAAAATAACTAGGTGGAAGTATGCAAATTAGTGTATGCCTCAAATTAAGAGTTGGTTTGCATGGACCTGTGGTGCTACTGCACTTCAACTCTAAATTATGGATAAAACAGGCACCTGTCCTATACTACCTTTGAAAACACTTTTGAGAAATTGTATTTCTCCTCTTCAGAATGGAAACATTTACATAGGGTGCTGGCTCTTTAAGAGATCTCCAGCTACCTCCCTAGTTATTTACTTCCCAATGGACATTCATCCACATAATCTATTGACATATGTTCAATAGGTATATAATAGGAAATATTTTCTTGAGTCAGATTAGTAGATAAATTCTCTCAAGTCTTGGAGACATAAAGTAAGTGACTACCTATATGAGTGTATATATGTGTTTAATGTAACGTTACAAAATATCGGGTAATCTGTATATGTTGCTATTTATCATACGATTTGTCAGTGTGGCACAAGATGCATATCTGACATTAGATAACCTGGTAGGCATACTTACATTGGATCTGCAATATGTGCAAAAGGATGTAAGTATGCAATATTCTGCAAAAAGTGCTGGTTTGTATGTAATGGTAATTGTTCAATATTGTATATTACTGTGGGACGCAAGTTTCTAATCACATACTGGTCTAAGAAGTCTGAGTTTGGAAAAACAATACCAAGATCTGTCAGACACATGCATACATTTGTTCCCTTATCAGATTTCCAATAAAAAAAAAACTATAAACAAAACACAAACCAATTGGTTCTAGAAATTAATCACATTTTTCGGAAAGCAACTGAAATGCAGCAGAAAGCAGGGGTCCCTTCTTTCCCTGACCATATTTTTAATGAATCTAGCATTATAGGAATTTCACGTGATAACATGATAATAATTATGTAACATGAAATGTTATATAAATGCAAATATCTGGTCCAAGGTTTCTTGTTAATGTTTGTGTAAGCAGCATCCATCTAATTTAAGAAAGCTGATGCATTCATATGAATATAAATTGACCAAAATGATAATATGCTGTATAGTCTTACATTACTTCCTGGAGCATAATTCGAGCACTTAAAATCAATGTTTTGAAACTAAAATGCCATAAAACAGCAAGCAAGAAATTACCCCAACGTGGATACATTAATATAAGGGTAATTAATTAAATAAATAAAATAAATAATACTCATGTATTAGACGTGCCAGCAAGGAAGGCCAGTAGGGACTCAGAACTGGCAGTATTTTATTGAAATAAAATGTGCTCAGTCTGTTTAAAACAGAGACTATTCCTTGCCCCGACAGCACATGCACACCCATAACTTTGCAAAATTCAAAATGCTAAACTATTGTATAGGAATCAGAATATCTCAGATCTGATTTACCAAGTTTTTTTTTCTTCCCTAGATACTTGTTGGAATAGTATCGGCAGTCCCCCAAAAAAGGGATAGGGTTGGAGACTGCACTTAGATTTGCAGTTCTCTTCCTTTATTTATAGCCTCACTGGGAACCTATTTACTTACGGACCTTATCCAGTATTTGGGGTCAGCATGCCCTGAACGCTACTAAGCCCCAAATAAGTACTTTACATTGGGGCTTAGAATGGTTTACGGTGGAAATCGCTGATGACAACAGGCTCCAGCGATTTTTTTTTACAAAGGAACACACGGAGAGAACATGGATAGACCAAGGCCCTGTAAAACCATCTCAATGCAGCATTCACTTTCCTTGGCCCCAAGAACAATCCATTGAGACGGTCCAGATTAGTTAGGCTCATCAGAGGTACTTACGTGTCCAAATGGGTCAAGGTGGTTGTTGGTGAGTTTAAGCTTTTGGAAAGAAACTAACTGCCTCATCCAATGAGCCCCCGTGGCTGGGGAATCCGGGTGGACATAAAGTCTGCCTGGCATGGCCGGTTCTGCTTTTCCGGTGACAGACCTAAAGGAAAAGTTGCAAGCCGAAGTCACTCTCACGATACTGCATCTGCTTCTGCAGTGCAAACAGCCTTTGAGCCCTTGTTTTAATTATGAGCAGCAGCAGGCCACAGATCGCCGCTACCCAATTCACAACAGCTTCCTTTCAGCGGTTCCCTTAATGAAGCCAAGCAGCTTCCCAGTATTTGTTCGCCAGAGCCGCTCATGTAGTTATCCGAATTTTAAGAAGAAAACAAAGCGCCTTCACTTTTACTTAATCTAAGTCAGGGCTTCTAAAGAAATGTAGGTCAACATTTATAATTAGATTCTGCCTGTATAGTATTGTGATGTGAAGTTATTCATCTGTGTCCCTTTCTTTCTGTCTCACCCCCTCCAGCCCAATACACACACATTTTTTGCATTATTAGATAAAACAGAAGACCCAGTCGGTTAAAGGCTGAATTTTTCCCTATGCTGAACTAGGTTTTAACTCTACTAAAGCCCTCAAGAAACGCAAGCGCCCTTCCCCCTCTGCTCTCTAGAAGCCAAGATACCTACCATTTATTATCAGCGAATTTGTATCTGTGATCATCAGCTGGTACAATATCCATCAGCAGTATGTACTTAGTTTTTGGATTAAGTCCAGTAACCTTCACTTTGTAACTGGGAAACATACGTCTAAAATGAAAACAAAGCAAGGGGAGAGTGCACTGATCACCGTGAAGCGGCATACATGCTAACTAGACTGCAATACGCATCGATTTTCCAGCTGAGCGCATTCTTTTATTGCAATGCACGCACAGACAGGAACCCCCGCAATGTAGTTTTCCATTGCCAGCATAGTTTGTACCTAACACTTCAGTTTTATTTCCGGTGTACATTTCATAAGGTACCATAATTTACAGACAAGAATAGCAGCTAAACGTGAGCATTGTGACATGAATTAATTGCATCAGGTACACTGCAAGCAGCAACGTCTCTCCTGTTTGAATTGAACATGATCATATCTTTTATGAACGGTGATCTTCAAGTACATTCTCTATACACAACTAGCAGAGATAGGGTTTCTATGTTATGCATATTCCATTCAACATATAACTCGAGGACTGGTATGAGCTTGCTCTTTTATCATTAATGCCAAAGTGTCCTTAAATTAGGAAGAAAAATGTGGGGGAAAGTAATTGGAAGTCCAACAATTATGCACCTAATAAACAATTGCTTTGCTGCTCAGATGTTCATTGGACAAGCTCTGTAGTACTACTAATCTCTTCTCACCATCCATACATATTGTATGTGTCGATATGCTTATTTAAGGGCTTCTGCATCTTTATAGTAATTCTTATTTATCCATGTCCTAGAAATGGATTTTAAATTAATGTTTTTCTTAATAAGGATTCGGTCCTGCATCCCAGTCTCACACACAACCTTGTCCTTTAACTGGATGTGGCCATGGATTGTACTTTTTTTTTTTTAACAAAACCTACTACAGTGTGCTTACGGGAAAAAAAATCATTAGCAAATGAGGCCCCAGCGTGGGAGGCAAAAGCGGAGCTAGAATTTTGCAAGTTTTAATTGTACTTTTAGTACTATTACCCACAAAAATCTTTGAACGCTTTCAGTTATACTTCCAAATGTTTACATTACTTTCCAATAGCAGGTTTATACAGCATCAATTTTATTTTGAAGGAAATGGGATGGAAAGATTATAAAGTCATCTTTACAGCAATTATTTTCTTAAGAGGGTGTTTTAAAGGTAATCATAGGCATAGCCAGCATTGTTTATAAAGTTCAAGCTATCATCAGAAAACTGAGTGATGCACACCTTATATACTTAATTTTTCTTTAAGAACAACGTATCAACGTTGGAACGTTCCAGATATTTTACACAATTATAGTGGAAGTTTATATTGTCTTGCCATTTTAGCTCAAATGGGGACTTCATCTGTGGATTTCTGGCCATATTTTTGATAAACTGGAAAAAGAAACGTGCACGACTCTAGCATGAAAGCGATTATAGTGGTCAAATATATTCAGACTCCTCCATTTTAATTATTTTTGTCTTTTAATTGTGTTTCTTATTAATCATTGTACTTTAATGAGGCAAGAATGAGGAGTCTACTACAGACCCTTTTATTTTCCCTTTGGTACCACAGCTCACAATTTCACTTAATCCTCCACCCCCCCCCCCCCCCCACAAAAAAATAAAACATTTAGTTTAAGGGAAGTAATCAATGTGATTAATCTCCAATAAAAATCCATTGAAATTTCATACATTTATTTTAAAAATAACACTTCACAAATCAATGGTCACCAAGAGAGCAATCCTAATTAAGACAGTTTTATTTATTGCTGTGAAGAAAAGCATGAATATTGTATCATTATAATGATATATTGATATATTTTCTTATATAAGGGACGCCTAGATATAACAGAAAAAGTGAAAACAAGGAAAAGGTTATGTTTCAAAATATAAAAAAGATCTTCTTCGAACTAATTCTAAAATTAAATATCATGATGGCATGCAAGAAATTTCTGAAGGCCAACCTAATTAGAACCAGTATTTTGGGACACTCTCCAGTGCCATGAAATTAGAATTCATGAACCCTACTTGGACATAAAGAGAACTGGTAAAAAGAGTAAGACTCATGGTGAAAACGTAATCTTTTTCATTCTCTGAAACAGAGCGTTGTGTTGTTATATCAGAATGAAAATAGCATCATAAACAGTAGGGCTTCCACCGCTCTAGCAGATAGTACTAAGGGCCAAGGGAAATCAAACCATATAAACTATTCAGGGATTTTTTTTTTCTAGATGGTATCCCTCCATTCATAGACAGATAGATAAATAGATATCAATCTACATACAGGCACATTCCTAAATATTTTTAATAAGTGAAAACATTTTTTATGATGACCAAATGTGACCAAATTACTGAGCCATGGAGAATCCAACCCTTTTCCACCTTCCAAGGATCATGTAATTTAGTTTCACCATCTTAGATATGACTAGCACAAAATCTCATCGAATGCGTACCTTCCAGCTTTTGTTATAATCATCTCAGTCCCCACTTCATGGAACTTTAACCACAATTCTCGCTCGTGTAAAAACACTTTAATACCTTCCATTCCCTGAAAAACAGCAAGACGTTCTATGATCATACCCGAAAACACCCGTGCTTTTAGAACACAATTGAATAGGCCTGACCTGACTCCCATTAATCTGACAACAGAAAACAAGAGAATATTGGAATTTAATCCGGCACCAAAAATAGTTGCAGCATCTACTCAAGTAAAATTCCTTTGTACTTAAATTTCATGGAAATACTTTTTGTAATAAAAATGTATTCACACCATCATTTGGAATATTATTAAAAATGTATCTGCTTTATCACCGGGCTTATAGCAGGCAATGATTGTAGCAGGGTCTTAGCTTCATTGTGAAGACTATGTTGTACTGGTTGATAAACTTTAATATATTTATAGAATACTAATTTAAGTAGGATAGGAAGAATCTGTATGTCTGAGGCACGCTAAATCATCCTTTGAAAATCCAGCTGCATATTTTTTAAATCACCTTTAGCGGTGAATATTAATTCGTTCTTTATTTATATGCCCAGTTCAATCAGAGGAAATTAACATCCTTTCTGGAAATGTTTAAAAACTGGTTACAGAACACATACAAGATGACAATTTTTCTTGCTACTTTAAATTGTAGATTATGTTTCTCTTGATACCTTTATTAAAGAAGAGATAGAGATAAATGCTGTCTTTAGAGCATTAAAAACTTTACCAATGACTATAGTTTTCTGATCTAAATGTAAGGGTTTGTTTTATTTTTTTGTTTAGTTCTGTAACGGTTTTGCATATCATGTCATAATACTTAATTTTGTTGTTTTTTTTAATTGTCATTAAAAGAAATGCACTGCTGGGTAAATAGCACGATTCTCTGTGTTATCTTTCTATGATAGCTCCACATAAATATCACACTGTTGAATCGGTGTTTGTACTCCAGCGAACTATAAAGAAACTACAGTCATCCCTTCCAGTATGTTAACACTGAGCACAAAGAAAGCCTGCATATTAAAAGTAAAAGGGGTTGGGATAAATAATTTCCATGACAAAGCTAGAAAACGAAAGAAAGAGACAGAAGGCTATGGGAATAATCTGGATTGTGATATTTTGTTAAATAAAAGGTGACACGACCTCACTTCATTCTCATGGTTCTGCCCCAAGTTGCTGGAAGTATAATATTATTCCGCAGAAACTCGGAATAATGAAAGGGGGAGGCACAGAGCGTCCTACCTGCTGGGTGAAAGCTGCCTGGGGTGAGGAGGGAGCTTTGCTGCTTGCCCCCAGCTGGTTTTCCTGCTTGGTGTCTGACAGATGCTCTTTACACTCTGAATCAATTGGAGCGTCCGACAGTCCAAATGCTTCTTCGGCGTCCGCCATGTTATGGGCTCCCCTTGACTGAGTCCTCCACTGTAAAGTAATTTTGTAGTAAAAACATTAAAAAAATAATAATCCAGATTCAAAACATGCATTGCAGAACAATACCTAAGATATGCATTCAACGAAACCATCTTGTCTCTTAGATGCATTTTTGTACAGTTCGCAAATAGAGAAAATTCAACATACATTACACACACAGACACACACAGGCGCTCACTACAGCATAACAAGTCCCCTAGTTGACTCCAGCAGAAGAATAAGATTGTCAAATTTGTCTGGACTCCTGGAAAGGCCAATAAAGATAGGATTTCAGTATTTCTGGAAACGTTATGCTGAAACTAATACCCTGTTGCAGTTTTTCTCCTTTTACCATTCTGGTAAAAAAAAAACCCAACAAACAAACAAAAAACCAAAACATTCCCGGACTCCTTTCTGCTATAGGCCTTTCTTCCTCTCTATTTACAGCTGATATTGTTTAAAATGGCTCTTTAAGTTTCGTGCATTCTTTCAGTGGAATAAGGTCGTCAAGCTTTCACTTTTGAACAGGCCACACCTAATAAACTTGATACTGCTGTCCTTGAAAATACAGTTACACTGTTTTAGAAAACCTCACTTATGCTGCTTAAAATATTCCAAAATAAACACCTAGTACCGCATTGCAGGTTTAGTGGTCAAATATATTAGTGCGAATCTGAGTTCTAAACAGAATGCAGAAGAGAAGGAAGAAAATGTTAGCTACATTTTTCTGAATTACAGCAGACATCTATTTTTTTAAATAAAAATTATACAGCAGATAGAAATATAAAAGGTATCTTATGAATGTTTCTTGGAATGACTTGAATAGGTCCTATTTACCGGTCTGTCTGGCATTTTCTTTTTACAGGTAAACTGTTTAGAAATTAACTCTAGACTGTCAGTAATCTAGTACTTTGCAACACAGTGTATGTAATACTAAGTAAATATATAATCTATTCATATGAGTAAAGCATATGCCATTCATATGTGTATCATATTTATATAGCACTTAAAATGTATAACTTTATACCCATTTAGCCATAAATGTATTTAGCCATTTAAAATGTGTGTGTGTGCATTATATCTGTACTTCCTTAATCTTATATCATAATATATACTTCTATATGATGTATATGTAATATTAGTAAAGCATTTACAATTTAGGTAAATAACATGTACTAACATTATTATGTGTCTCGAGGACACTATATTTGGAATAAGAGCAATAAAGTAATTGAGTACCTGTTAGGACAATTTTCTCAATATTATAATTTTAAGGAATACTTTCACAGCTGCAGTTTCTTTTAAAATACTGGTTATGATGTGAGAAAATAAATATAAGTTAATGCTAAACAGTAATTCTTACAGGAATTAAAATGCAAATATTATCATAAGGATCTGACTATATAGGCTATATAATGGATAGATGGATAGATATTAGCTGACAGATTGAACCATGGAAACACAAGATCAACAGGAAGATAAATAAATAGATTCTGTTGTAAACAAAAAGAAATGTCAATGGTGAACCAAAATTACAATGCGAGGACACCAATCAATTATAAAATAGCATTTGTATTTAGTGACGTGATGTTCAGTGTTTTCCTAGAGTACTGACTGGTACTTCATCTGGAATGAAGTAGCTTGCTCTGCTTATGCTCACTTAAATTTACTTAAGATAAGTTGGGGGAAAGACGTACTTAAATAGGCAATGGCAACAAAGTTAATTGATTATTGGCTGTCTGTTTAAGTAATTTTAGAATAAGCAAATAAGTACAAAAACAAATAGAAGCCATGTAGCCTAAACAAATATGTAAAATATATCAAATTTTTAGGTGTTACATTATTTTTGCATAATATAATAGCCAGGAAACGATAAATATATATAAAAGTTAAAATTAAAATCTATTCCTCATTAGGTGAAGATGCCTCAGCAATAGTTCTAAATATATAGATATATACACACACATTCACTGTTATAGTCACAGTTATTATACTTGTCTTAAATACATTCACACATGCATAATCTATAATGTGCGTATTTATATCAACTGACAGTCAAATATCCCAAGTTCTCTGTCTGTATTTCTGTAAATAATGGGGAGAACACTAAAGCATTTCTCTTGCTAAACACTAAACCGCTTTCCTAGATGTAGTTTTTAATCAATGCTAGCATAACCCGGCCAAATCCTGGGGATAAGGAAAAGATCTTGCACCAACACAGTCTTCTCTCGTTTTGCTCACGTCAGAGGCCCTATTTTTTCCCCCACCTTCATTTTATTTGTAAGATCGAGGCTGTTCTTCTCTAATACCTGAAGATAGTGGAGAACGAGTCCCTTGCCTTGCTGGATTCGCTAGGCCCGTGCAATCCTTCAGCAAAGCTGTGAGAAAAACAATGACCCCCAGCCGGACGGGTAATTGGTGCACACTAGGGACCGTTATACTTTGTCTGCTGAACGATGTGCAGTGAATGCATATCCTTCTTGGTTTGAGAAACAACAATAGCAAAGGAAATCAAAATCAGGTTTCTTCTTTTCCTCTTCTTCTCGCCAGCAATTGTGATTGAAAGAACGCACAGGAATGTATCCAATTCAAAAACGCTTTTTTTTTTCCTTCCCTCTCTCTGTCTCTCTCTCCCTCCCTCTGCAAATACTTCCAGGTTGCCAGACGCACCAGACCGAGATTTAAAAAAAAACAAAACAAAAAAAAAAACCCTTATCGCCCTGATTGGGAAGATTCCGCTTCCTAGCTTTAGGGAGAGTGGAGGCGCTGGACGCAGCAAGTCAGGTTTGTGAGCTATGGCGTTTTCACTCTTACTTTCAGTCGCTTCTCACCCCCCTTTTTCCTCGGGTCTCTCTCTCTTTCTCTCTCTCTCTCTCTCTCTCTCTCTCTGTGTGAGCTGGATATAATAGGAAATACAAGCAGCTCCAGAGCAGAACGCTGAGTGTCATGACGTGGGGGGAATCTGAGTTGCTCTCAAAGGGCTGTGAAAAAGGTTGCCCAACCAGAGCTACTCCTGCTTCAACGTGTGTGTGTGTCTCTCTCTCTCCCTCTCGTCACTCCCCCCTCATGCCCCTCTTCTCTGTTTCTTTCTCTTTTTTTCTGTTTCTCTCTAGTTCTCCTTCTCATTATTTTTCTTTCTCTTCCTGCTCTCCTTCTGTCCTTGTTTCCACCTTCTTTCTCTTTGTCACATTTGCTTTTCTCTCCCTTTCTTTCTCTTCTTCTTCTCCCCATCCACCTTTTTCCAGAATCGTCACCAAGCAAACAAAACCAAATACCTCATCAAAATCCCACATTTCACCCCTCCTTGTCAATTATTACAATAAATTTATTGATAGAACCTCTCTCCCGTTTACACAAACACACACACACACACACACACACACACACAACTTTCATAACAGAGATTATCTTGTCCTTTCCCCTTTTTTTTCAATAGAATTAATAATATGTCACATAAATTCACAAACTCCCTTTTTCTGGTTCTCTCGCTGAATTTTTAATGTGATGTAGTTATTGAAGTGTGGCAGGGAAGTCGCAAGCTCCATTTTAATCCCTTTCTTATCTTTTTCTGTGGGAAAACTATTTAAAATAAAATACAAGTGAAGATGATACCCTTGGCATTTTGGGTCTACAAAAAAAAAAAAAGATCAAAGATTTAAAAATAGATCTTCCTTGGCCGCTGGAATGCTCTAACGATTTGTGTTGAAGGTGCACTATATACAAAAGCTGGACAGCCCTGCTATATTAAAATAATCAAGCCGTCATTGAGGACTGTGGTTTGTTTTTATCTTGATTTCTCTTCTCTCCCTCTTCTCTCTCTCTGCCTCTCTCTTTCTTCTTTTTTTTCTGAAATGTATTATTTTGAGGGTAAAGTTGAATAGGTCAGAGCAGGGTAAACAGCTACGCCGTCTCATTCTACTGTCTGAAAAGAACCAGATTGGGGGGATGAGTTTTTGATAAGGCTTAGAATAAACGCCATAGTTTAGATCATCTTTGCCTGCCTCCTCCTCCGTTCCTCTTTCTTTTTCCTTTCCACAGTTTGATTTTCTGCAAGGAAAGTAGATGGAATGGAAACCTTTCTAGATTTAGCTCAATTCACGTGCTCGAATATCAATAGACTCATTAAAAAAAAAAAAAAGTATGAGAACGGTGACATAAAAATAGAAAGCTAAATCAATGTGTTCCTTGAACAGCAACATTTGCACTCGAGTGCTGAGTATTTAGGGGGGGAAATTGTATAGACTCTGGGAATTTGACAGCTTCCCAGAAAGTCTTCTGACTAATATTCATTGCCAGATATATCGCGATTTTAAAGATATATATATATATTATAATATTTATCTTTCCATTAACACTCCGGTTGAGTAGCTTCAAGAAACATTTGAGTTTGTTTGGATTACAGTTGGATTACAATTATAAATAATCCAAAACTGACTAAACAGGAGCATAATGCCCAGCTTCCAAATTAACGTGCAATGATGAAGTGTGTGTGGGTGGGAGGGGGAAGTATTTGTTTGTTTTGCTGTATTTTATTGGCGAAGTCTAATGTTTCCTTCGAAAAATTAAATTTTATTGTTACAGCTGTGTATGCTAGGAAAAAGAGTATATAGCATTCAATAAAACAGAAATCCTATTGTTCTGAAAGGTTTCCTTAGATTAATAATTTTAAATTTCAATTACAATGCCTATAATAACTAGGTCCCTACTCCAAGTCAATGCTAGTCAGCAGGCACAAATAGAGCCAGAATTCCAGTTGAAATAAATAGGCCGCATCTTTATTACATAGACGATAAGTCTAAACTTTGTGCCATCCTTAGGAATATAAAAAAAAAAGTACTAATATTGTTATTTTCAAGGCCTCTAACCTCCAAATATAGCCAAATTGATCTGAGAAATTCCTCAGCAGCTGCAGAAAATAGACAAAAGTGGGATAGTCCTACCACATTATAAAACAAAAGCTTATTTAAGCACATGTTAAGGATAGCACTTACCTTTAAAAATATTCCCACTCTTCTCTCAGTGCGTATCAGACCCGTAGCAAAATCACTCTTATTCCCTCCTGTAAATACGTTGGAGAGTGCAGAAAGATAAAAATCTAGGTTATATTGTATCAAAACAAACAGTTGCTGGCTAGGGCCAGGTCTGTGGTCCCAGACAAATTAAATCTCACTGTTTATTACCAGCTATACTCCAATAAAATAAAGAGCGCTCTGGAGTGGTATCTGCTATCTCACCAAGCCCTGCAACCTATAAGGCTTAAAGACGTCACCAGTCACGCAACTGTCATGGGACATTAATGGAAGGTTAATTTGACTTCTTTTCTTTTAAAGATCTATCACTTAGATTACTCTGTTTGCAAGAAACGTTTAGCATTCAATACAAATTACACAGAGAGCACAATACCAAATGATAAATAAAATGCTTATTAAAGACGGGGGAAATCCACGGAGTGGATTAAAAAGGGAAGCAAGAAAGACAAGTCAGCAGCTTTGACCAGTCACAGCTCTGCAATCCAATGGCATGGTATTCTGCTGCTGATTTTTGTTTTATTATTAGCAGGAAAACTTGTCAAATGAATACTCAGACACCTCTAAAGCAAGAGCCCCGAGCTATATATAGTAAATGATAACCTGGCTGGTTTCACATTGGAGTTTGAGAAGCAATTATTTGCCATGATAATAAAGTCACCCAAGAGTCTTCTGCCAAGATAAATTTCATTTCTTAATCCTCCTGGATGTTTCCCCAAACTTGCTAACAAAGAGCTTGCAAAATAGAAGATTGGAATTTGATCTCAGTCTGGTGCTTTTTCCCCTGTTTTTTGTTTTTTTTTTCTTCTTTTTTGTTATTGTTGCGTCTGCTTGAGGACGGTTTCTAATAAACTAAAAAGGAACATCTCTCTTTAAATAGAGAAAGAGATGAAAGAAAGAGATTACATTGGTTATGGAAGAAAAATCGAAGCTGAAGCCGGATCTGTGGAAAGAGAAGCCTGGAAAGTGGATGCCCTTCAGACTGCACTGCAAGGTCTGTTGTTGTGTTCCACAGTCTGATTAGAAGGATTGGACTGTGGCTCATTCCGCTACTTCTTGGTCGCCTACCTCTAACACTTTCTCCCATCCTTGTTGTGCAAGGGAAAGTCAATGATTTAACTTTCCATAAAAATGCATTTTTGCATCAGCTGGTTTAGCTTTTCTCTGAAAGCATACACTCCAGTCTGGATTAATAAAGACAATGCTTTAGATGCTTTCCTCTGAGTGAGGCCTGTAAAAAATAATCAGATTGGAAACTTGCAAAAACGCATCTCCATGAATGATAGTTTTGTCAATCTAAAATATTCTGTGCCATGAGATAGAAGGGACTGCTTTAAATGTTGCGAAGACAGCCACTTGATCAGATATTTGATGGTGATTTTCAGCAGGGAATGCATTCAGATGTGAATTATTGCCACTTTAAAAATCCATTTCACTGCTGCCGTTTAATGTTTGTCAAGTCCTTTACGTTTTAAAAATTGGCGTTCTTGTGCGACCTTCCCTCGTGTTTAATTGCAAGAATATAAAAGAAATTCTCCTCTCCTTCTGTCCTTATTTTCCCCCTGATTTATTAAGAAGTTATGGATGGTCTTTGCCATCTTCCAAGTTTTCTTGCCTTCATTTCCCCTTCATTATATACATTCACACTACTGAGATATTTTTGCCTGTGACTGACCCCGAGCCTAGACTGTAGGGACTGCCAGAGTTTCTGCCCCTCCAGCTGAGACAGAAAAGCAATTCAGTGATTGGCTTTAAAAAGGAATAATAAAGCATCCGAAGCACGGAAGAAAATATTTAATCAAGTGAGAAATGGAGGAGGAGAAGAGAGAGTGTTTATTTGCACAATGCATACTGCATTTTCCCGCCAATAGTAATAATATACAAGATTATTTTTCACTGCCTTTGTCTCGTCTACTTAAGCACTTGGTACTTACTGGATGACAACTCAATATCCCGCTATTTTCATTGCAAAGATAAATTGTATGGTTTCGTCTCCTTTTTTTGAGCAGCTTCACGTTTTAACAGTAGTTCTCTATGGATGAGACTCTTTGGAATTAGAGATTGCTTTAAAATAGGCTGTTGAACAAATACAAAATTGTTCCAAATTTTTTTTTTTTCGGAAAGAAAAATAATTACCTGAATTGATATTTTGAAGTGTGTTCTTTCTTTCTTCCGAATTATTTCCAAAATGTTGCCTGTACAGACTCATCTACTCGACGTTTTACATTATTCTGACCCGCTGATAAACCTTTCTCAGCTCTAAGGATACGTTTTTCTTTTGGAGGGGTAGCTCCTATACTTCATCAATGTTTCAAATAAACATAGAAACATAAAATAATAAAGACGTTTAATTGATTCTAGAGCAATAACGCTGGCCTTCATTTCCCAAACTATCATTATTCAGGAGTATAGATAGTTTCAGACGTGTTTATTTCAACTAATTCCTTCACTGGAATTTGAGAAAATTCTGTGAAAATGACATCGGGGGAAAGGAGGGGAACCCATGAACAATACATTGCCTTAAACAGGTCTGCAATTACTGACATCCTTTTACTCCCCCTAACAGGTTGCCAGATTGTCTCCCTTCCACTTTCTGAAAAACTATTCCTAGAAGACAGGAGGAAAAGAGAAAAGAAGTGGGGGGAGGGGCGGTGTTGAGGTGGAGTATGGGGGAGAAATTGGGGAGAAAGCCTAAAATCCTTAAAATAATACATCACTTCTGAAGTTGTGTCTGCTTTTCATCCTTGGATGAAATAGTTTTTTTAAAAAATGTATCTTTTTCACACACCCACGCACACACACACACGATAAAAATAATGAATATCAAAAACAAAAAAATTATATATAGAGAGAGAATAGGTTACATATAGCTGTATACTGAATATGCTTATCTGGATCTCCTCGTTTACTATATATAATATATGTGTCAATGTACACTAGCACATAGTACAAGAGACATGTATAATACGAATAACCGCATTATATGGGAGATATTTCATCCATATATAATAGCGCTTCCTTTAAATTAGATCAGATACTGCTTAAAGTCTCAAAAACCAAAATGTATTTCTAGATGTATATATGGTATGAAAAGAAGTAAATGGAGAAAAGATGGGTGTTCACTATTTTTGTCAATCTTCTTGGATGCTTAAGAAGCATCTCCAATATAAAGGGTGTTTTCCTCTTTCCTTTTAAAGTAGTTTATAAAGAGGTTTCTTAGGCCCGACGAATTAAACTCTTTTTTTTTTTAATCTATTCCAGGAGTTCCTAACCCTGTCCTGGGGACCCCCCCCCCCAGCCAGTCGGGTTTTCAGGATATCCACAATGAATATGCATGAAAGAAAATTTGCATGCACTGCCTCCATAACATGCAAATTTTCTCTCATGCATATTCATTGTGGATATCCTGAAAACCCGACTGGCTGGGGAGTCCCCAGGACAGGATTGGGAACCACTGATCTATTCCACTGAAACAGTGCCTGGAAGCTGCCTACTCAGTCTCAACCTTGAGATTTCTCGACTCTCTATCCTCTCCAAAGAAATAATAAAAATAGAACGTCTCTCTTTTTTTATTTTTTCACCCTGTGCTACAGCTGCTGGAGAAGGCAGTATTCTTTAGCAATTCTTTAGAATTGTCGTCTTAAAGGCAAATTAGCCAAATCAACCATTTCGTGCTTGAATGCAACCTCAGAGCAACACTCATGCAAAATCGGATTCAAACTGGAAAAAAAAAAAAGAGAGACAAAACTGGCGACCCGCTATGGGATGTTTATTTCGCGAAGCATATGCCTTCCTACCTTCATCTCTACCTATGCTCGTCGTTCTACAATCTTGGGATGGGCTTTCTGTCTGCATCTCTCTCATATGCCTCTGCATCTAGCTAGCTGTGCTGGTCCAATCACTCTCTCACACAGGTATATATATACACATTCCTACATATGCACAAGACATGCATGCACAAAACAATAATAATCAATGGAAATATCAAAACTCGGAACTTACACTTACCATTTTCTCTATCTAGAAGAATAACAAACAGCTCCGATGGCATATCTGCCCTCAGGCAAGGTACATAACTTTGAAACGACTGAAAGGATTCCTCATTATGCATTTCAAATCCTCTTCCAGATCTGCAAGCTCAGCATTTAAAGGATGATATTTCAGGTTACCAAGTGTAAAGGCATAGCAAAGCTTTTTTTTTATTCCATTACCTAAACATAAAATCATTTCCTCCCATCCAGTAGTTCCAGATTCAAGCAGTATGGCATTGTGGTTCATGTCCACAAGATGCTACACATGTTTACTCAAGCAAGTTCATGGATTAGCAGTTAAAGCAATAATATTATTATTATTATTATTATTATTATAAAATAACAATTTCCAAGTATAGTAGAAATTTGTGTGTGGAGGGAAAAGTCCTCTAAACTATAGACACCAGGGGTTTGTCCCGCTCTGTATCTTTTCCCTGCTTTCTCTAACCTCTTGGATTAAAGACCATGTACCTTGTTTGAGCCTCTGTACCGGCGCCATGAGGCAGGTTATTAATCAGATGTTCAATATACTTCTCAAGGGGCAGAATTTAATCACTAGAAACCGGATACAGTTTTAATCTTAATCTGAAATCATATTTTCATCTTGCACCAACCATGGCCATTACACACACACACACACAGTCACATACACACTCACACATACACTTTAAAAAAATTAAATTGAATACATTCATAATATGCAAACCTATCAGGACTTCAGGTGACTTTTAACCTCGCCTTCTGCACTTAAGGAAACTGCTCCGTAGAAAAAGCAAGATCAGTTTCTTATGCAGATCGTTTTTGTGCTGTATGAACCAATATTGAAGTATGCTTCATTCTAGTTGGCTTTTTATTTTGCTATATAACAAAAATGAGAACACAGAAGACAGCTCATCTTAGCTCTAAAATTTTGAAAGCGCTTAATAAAAGTTCATAAAACCGTGACCATCATATGTTTTGTTTGTTGCGGTAGTTAGACAAGATTTCCCAATACATTTATCAACTGGGATAGGTTAGAAGGATGCTTTCAAAACATTGCACTATTTGTAATCTAAGTAATAGATTGTGCATGGATTCAGTTTCCCTACAAAGCTTGCCCATTCAAATACCTCTCCACTCTTTTAATATAACATCAACGCTTGTGATTCTGATCTCTTAAAATGATTTTTTGTCTGTTATTTAAAAATATGGAAACAAATGTTTGGTGTAAAGGCAAAGGCATGAAAACTAAAATTTGACTCTCTTCACAAAAGATGTTTGCCCTATAGAAACAGTTATGATTACAGGGACCCAAACTCAACTTTTTTGTCCTTTGATAAAATAAATGTTTCAAAATGTATTACATTTTTTCAGTATTGTATTTCTTTCCTATGGAAAAAGAGGACAGAAAACTTGATCCCTTCCCTTCAGTTACTGGTTTCTCTGTGTTAGTGAGAATGCAAATTACACTATTTTTGTCACACCTATCTCAGTTATATTCAGTCCCTTTCTCGCCATTTTTCAAGTCCACTGTATTATTCTAATATAATTTGTAGTGTGTGTGTTTGTCTATACCTCTGTTTAAAAGGTATTTGCTGTCAGGTCAGTTATTATTTTCAGTGATTTCTATTGTTTGTTTCTCTACATTGCCTTTTTTTTCTGGGGAATAACTCAAAGTTTATAATCATTTACTGTTAGATAAAGATTTATCTTGCCATGAATAGAAAAAAAGAATAACCCTCCCCCCCAAAAAACGAACAAATGGAAGTTAATTTGATTTAAAAGGGTTTAATAGACAAATCCGAGTACCTACTTTTTTGCTTTCAAATTCATACATATTTTGTAAGTTCAAACAATAGGGCAAGTTTCATTTTTCTGATACAGATAATAGCTGCTATAAGTGCTGCTTTCTTTTTCAAAAAGGATGATAATTGGTTAACCAAGTATATATCACGGTAAAGGGAAAAACAATCTTTTGGGAAGAGTGTAGAAATAATGTATCGGTCAATCATTTCAGTTGAAATTTAAGAACATTTATCTCTTCATCTTAATTTTGTTTTATCTGTAAAGTAAAAGCGAGCTATTTTTTAAATTACTATTGTGCATGTTTATAACTTAATTTGTGTTGGTTTTCTTGCATTTTAAACTCATTGGTTTAGAAAAGAGAAACAAATGGCGGAACGTCTCTCTTTTAAGGTATAAATAACTGAAGATTAAACAGGAGAGCGTCTGAGGTTAAAATGAAAGCTTTATTGCAAAGTTCCCGTTTTCCAAATATTTTGACATTAGACTGGAAAGCAGAGAACGCCTTTGAAAATAATGTTCTACAGATTCTACCATCTAAAGGTTTTCTCCACTCTGGGCTGACCAAGCCAGCATAATGATGTGCCTGACTGTGAGCGGTGTAGAATCTGGCTATACAGTCTTATCTTTAATTCACTCTAAACTGTGTTTCCTTAGTCATTTCTTCATATCTCTGTTTTCTTTTATGTTAGCTAACAAAAATTGTTGTCAAAATAAGCGCTAGACCAGATGCCCTGCTTTGTAGTTGAAAAACTGAGATGGTGACTGTTCACCCATTACCAACAACGTTTTATGTTTTAAAAATCGGAAAGTGTACACACAGACACACAAATAATACTACAGAAATAATCGCTATTTTCTGCTTATCAAAAAGTGTAGGAAGATGATATGTAATAAGGAGGTAAATATAACAGCAATAGAATGCTTCACTATTTTCACTAGTCACAACGTCTCACCACAAGAATTGCTCAAGGCAACGCCGTCCAAACAGTAGAGATATGAAGTGCAGAGAAGGGATGATCACTTTATGCTTCTATATTTGGAAAATAATTTTAATGTCTTCCACAAAGTGAACAAAGACGCATGCAGTTTGTGCAGGGAGGGAGAGCTAAAGAACAATGTACTGGTCCATCAGATATATACTGGTTCAGAATTCCTCCGATGAGATTATGGACTATTATAATTTGCAGAGCCTTTGATCCTCTTCCCTTGACCATACTACCTACTTGGCGATTGACTTATTCAAGATTTACACTGGTTTTGCTACAGTGCAAAAATTATGCCAGATTTATCAACAAAAAAATCCCATTGGAAAATACTAGACTAAAACTGGTGCAATTTTTGCTCTGGCGCAAAAATGACGCAAAGCAGCTTCAAAGATTAGGGCGATTTAGTGTTAGAACTGAAGTGAATTATTTATTTATTTTTATTTATTTATTTATGTAAGCATTCTTATATACCGAGTTTCGTTGGGAACATCACCTCGGTTTACAGGTAACTTAATGCAGCAAGAGGTACTCCCATTTAGTAAATAAGGCCCATTTATTAAAAAAAAAAAAAAAAAAAAAAAATCAACGGTAAAGGGACGATTACAAATTCATCAGCTGCCTTTCTAACTTGGAAGATGTTACTTGTGACTTTTGCTTTTTCTATCTTATCAGAATTATATTACAATGCTGTTAGGGAACAACAACCTTGCTGACATTAGTTTGCATTGGACAAGAAGATTAAAAAAAAGTGGATTAGCTGTAATAATACTGTAAGGGTAAGTAGGAGAGCTGCAAAGAGGTAATAATACCAAACGTTAAAAAAAATATAAAATCTAGGGCAAGAAGTCCGTGCAATGCCTTCAACAACTCCCTAAAAAGGAAGTTAGTAATAATAAATAACCTTGCGCAAATAGTTTTTACATCTATTTATTGATTTTCTGTTTGTTACATTGCGCTCTTTTAACACGTTATTGATCCGGGGGGAAAAAAAGATAACTTATATTCAGATTGAGAAAATGATCTTTCATTTTTCTCGTTCCCAATAGCATTTTAAATGTTGCACTTTCCGCCAGTTCTACTGTTAGGGGGAGAACACACAGGTTAAAAGCAAAGTTTGAAAAGGTGACTTAATACAGGAATCCATTGATTATAGGAATGGAAAGCATTTCCTCCTCTGGAAATTAAAGCAATTGGAAACATATCGCAGCCTTTTCCTTCTCATTACATCTTCCATGGACTACAGATTAGCAAGTCGGTATATGGGATCCTAATTCATATCTGATCCCAGCTCACAACAGTGAGTCCACTGTGGACTCGCCCTCTTGCTCAATATGCGTACTGAGGTGCTACAATATCTAAGAATCCCGTATCGTTTGCAAGCGTAAAGGAAGAATACATTTTCACGAAGATTAATATCTGCACATTTTTTTTTCTTCACACCTTGCTTCGCAGTGGGATGGGTCCACATGCAGTCTTGTTTTCAAAGGAAAGAGGAACCGGCTTCTAGTTTAGCTGATTGATTTCTTCTCCGGTATTTTGATTGAGAGAACGGGGAGAGGATGAAAGTGTTTCCAATACTGAGACTAACGGACCCCCCCCCCCCCCCCCCCGCGCATGTTTGTATATGGACTCAACAGCACAACCAGGAGAAAAAAACACATTTAAGGGGGGGAGGGATGACACTCCTGTTAGCTAGAATTCTAGTTCGCTCTCTCCCTTTTAGCATAATAATTGAATTGCATAAAGTTTGGTGTCCCACTTACTGGTGAAAGCTCCTCTTATCTGACAGAGCAGTAGTGGAATCCGTTCTGCAGAAGGTGAGGGTATAATGTAAGATAGCAAAGGAAAGTGGTATTTGCATAGGCTGATTAAAAGCGCACTTATCTACGTTTTCCATATTGTATTAGACGTGCTCACGCCGCCACCTCCCAGGTCACCAGAGTCTGGCATCCCTCTCCGTACCGAGCTGCAGAAGAGATTCCGTTGCCGGCTGGTTTACAAAAAGGCAATTCGCACAAGGAAACATTTTCTGCCTGAATTTGCTTTTTGGAAACTCTAGCCGACAGTTCCGTAGACTATTTAATAATGTCGACCGCATTAAAATTATATCTGTTCCCAATCTTTTAAACCCATTTACCACCATTTGGAAGTAGCTATTAACATTTAAATAATAAAATGGGGGTTAACATGTTCGCTGAATGACCAGTGAGATGCAACGTGTAAGATGTTCTTAAAACTTCCATTTCTCTCATCTTTCCCTTCCCCCTGCCCCACAGATATTTCACATCTTTGCTTCTCCATCCATCTCTTCTGTCCTCCTTTGCCTTCCGCTTTTCCTCTGTCTCCCAATCTATTTATTTCACAATCAGTCTGTGAAGACAGAATTGTTATTTTTCCATATGTTGTATCTCTGGCCATGCTAACTTCTTATCTCCAAATCTTCATTAGTGATACCTGTGGCTTTTTAATCCCAGATGATAAGGCTAACGTTTGATTTCATTAAAACATTAGGCAATACCTCTTTCTTTAAATGTTCTACTCTCTGAAATAATATCCTGTTGAATATGAAGGTCCCAAGGTAATTTTCACATAAGGGCTTCTGTTGATATCTTTGCCTGCACTTTTGCTTTTGAAGCTGACCTGCTTCCTTTCCTTATTTCCTAAATTCCCAATTCCAGCTGAAAGAAAATAAGAAAACGAATCTTGAATAGTGTTTATCCCGTGTCCACTTTTCTATTCATCCCTGGTTCTAGGTGCACGTTGTAGCAAAAACTGGAAACGGGCTTGAAAAAGTCGCTATCCGGCTTAGTCTGCAGACATCTCTATGAAGTTACATTTTTATTTGAAACTATAGGTACCGGGGTACCTGAAAGTCGCATCCCCGGCATTTATCTATATTTATACAAGCGTTGTTGGTTGTTTTTTTTTTAATTGTGCCTTTTGTTGGCCATTTCCTTTCCATTTTCCGCGTTAGGAAGGGAGATTGGTGGATTATATGACCTGTAACTGTTGTATGGGCAGGAGTCAGACAAATTCAAAGAAGCCATATCAAGGCGAGTTGGACCTCAAGCTTATTAAAAAGAGGGATGTGTCTTTAAGGCTTTTTTTTTTTTTTTAACTCTGGAAACATTCTCAAAGCCCTGAAAACGTTTTACACTCACTCTGGTCTTGATTCACTAAGGATATTTCTCATAGGCTGAGAATGGTCCTAAAGAATTAATGCCATTCCGTGCCACCGAGCAAATACGTAAGGTCCTAGTTTTCCAAACATTTTTCCCATAAGCACAAAAGTAATGCAGAGTCTGGGAGCTGGGTTTCTCTAGTGAACCGGATCCACAGTAGACTTATTAAAAACGTGATTTGTGGGACTTTTCTCATACCCTGCCTTTTTGCACCGCATTGTCAGTCTCTGTTCTTGTCCCTTGCCCCTTCCTGCCTTAGTGGGTTTTGTTTAAAGACCGAACAGGACACCAATGCTGACTCTTATTGTAATGTATGTGATTGCTGAATCGAAACTATTTATTGTTTTCAAAAGCCAGCTCTCTCACTATCTCCTTAATTCTTTTTTGAGGGGGTCAACATCATTTAACTATATCATGCGCCATATTTTCATTTCCTGTCTACAGCAATTATATTTTGGCAGATTTTTTCTAATTTTCTCTTTATTTGGTTAAAGAAAAGCAGCATATCTAAAACATGTCTCCCAAAAATGCAATATCTCATAGCACTTTCATCATATCAAGGCTCAAAGAGCGTATTTATGACTTTGGCGCCGTTTAGTAAGATTTAATAACAAAAAAAGCAAACAAAAACCAGAGAACACCATGGGGAAGCTATGATGTTAGCACTAACAAACTCTACCACAGGCAAAAACATTTCAGACAGCATCATCTGAGGACATTTATAGTGTTTAGGTGGTACATCCCTCACAATATTTCAAGTATTTTTAGGTTTTCAAAAAGTCTCAGTTGTGTGACATTCTCCACCTAAGACCTAGATTTGTCATTTTGCTATAAATATAGCAAAAATAGTGCCCACCATAAAAAAAAAAGGGGGGGGGGGCATGATTAAGGTAATTTCCAAGATACCATAAACTGTGTTTGAGAAGTGCCCACACAGGCTTTTACCACAGGTTGAGAGTTCAGTGTACAAAGATCATCTTTGTGTATCTTTCCTCACCCCAAATCACATCAGATCTTCACTGATGTGTAATGTGCTGTTCCTACCTCTGACTGTGCATGTAAAAATGCCCCCCAAAATCTAGGCCACCATCAAAACCTCACCCCGAGTTACTAGTTGCCCCTCCTACAGTGATATAAAAAGTTGAGTAATAGGTGTTCCTTCCCAGAGTCTCTCTCTCTCTCCCTCTCCATCTCGAAATGGGATTTGTGATTTTTATCACAAATCCTGTTTCGTGCATAATGCCAGGAAAAAAAAGGTGTAGTTATTTCTGGTGTTAAAACCCACGATAACGTGTGTTATGATATTGCAACGCTAAGCACCCCTCATTTTAATTTACTTCACCCTAACTCTTCCCAAACTCCTCCCATTTGGGGAAAATTTTAAAATTTGCATACGCGTCTCGCATTGTGTTATTTATCGTGGACATTATGGTGTCATCGTGGGCGTTAGGGCCCTAACGCCCATGATTTGATAAATACACTGTAAGTCAGATGGGGCAGCCAAACTCGCAGTATTTTGGTTATTTTTTTAACTTTTTTCTATTCCAATTCATTAAATTATCTAGAATCTATGAGTAATACATATTGACCCAATGACTGTAATTTGACTTTCCTTAAAAAAATGGACATTTTAGGGCTCCTTTCCAAAGCTGATTGCTAAAGCAAAGGTGAGCTGTGCTATATAGTACTGGTTTGTATAAATTGATCACCAGATCAAAGGTTAGATGTACTAAGCATTTTTCCCCATGGAGGAAGAATGGGAGAAAAAACTTAAAGGTGAATTTGAAAAGCCCAACGTGTGCATCAATCAGGGGATGTGTGAATATGTCAGGCTGGTGCATGCTAAGTGGATTTTAAAAGCTGCCCGGATACCTGCATTCTTGCTGCTGCATGCACAAATGGAAAGTTTCCAAAAAGGGGCAGGGCTGGGCATGGTCTGGGTGGGGCACGGGTGTTCCAGGATTTTACCAGGAAATGTGCACCATAAATACTTATGAGCACTGGCGCACCCCAGGGTCCCCAGCCACGTAACTTTATTTCTGCTAGGCAGATCACAGGGGTTTTAAAGGTCAGGGCTAACAGTGGGGAAGGGAGGCTATTAAACTAAGTGGGTATGGAAGTCTCTCACTTAACTGGGTGAATTGGTAAAACTGGCAATGGCATCGGTGCACATACATTTTAAAATCCCCCCACTTACACAGTAGAATTGGCGTTTGCATGCACAGGTGTGCACCCACTTAACATTGAATGTACATGTGCATGTAATCAGGCTATTTTATAACATGCATGCATACACACATGTATGTTATAAAATAGCCATGTCACTGGGCACGGGCTGATGAATGCTCACACATGTGTGCTCACGCACCACTTTGAAAGTTATCATCCCTGTGACTCAGGACCAACGTGGAAAAAAAACCCCTTTGATACATCTGACCTCAGTGGATTAATAAATATTTAGCACTATTAAGGCACTATAGACTAGCTGGGTCCAATGCCAGCACTATAAATATCACCAGACCAGCATCAACCTCAGTCCTGTAGACCTGAGATTGGTGGAAAAATCTGTTTGTTTTTTCTCACCAGTTTCTAAAATGAATGAAAGTCTACAAAACTTCCTTATGTGAACATTTTTGAGGGATAAACCTGACACTTTGAAAAAAAAAAAGACATAAGTTTTGCAAGCAAGTTTGCTCTTGTTGTTCAGATCAGGGTAATTATTCTTGCATATACTGTTATGCAGCCTGCCTGCCTGGTACACCTTAATTTTAATATTAAAATCAGGATGCACCAATAAGATACACAAATTTCTATTAGTGATTTTTTTTATAAATAATTCCTTTTTTCCAGCACTCTTTGCCTGAATGCAGGCTTTGTAGATAAAGTCAGTACGTTAGGGTTGGTGCTAAGGCTTTATCCCTGCTCTCTTCACTTTCCAATCCTGCCAGTGGTCTTTCCACTCTAGACTCCATGTTTGTGACTAAGCGGAAAATGCAAGAAATGGCTGGGTAAGGCAAGTGAGTCTAATCTTCTTTTCATTAGAGTTACTTGCCCTACTTAGCCATTCCTTGCATTTTCCATCTAGGTGAGCACAGTGGCAGGATTGACGAGTGAAGTGAAATCATCTGTCCTTTGGGGAGAGATAGATCATTTGCTTTAACCCAACTCATGGAAGCTATTCAGGAGATATCTGCATGGTTCTTGGGAAACAAGCTTGTTTTGAATGAAGGAACATAAAAATGGCCTTTTCAACAACAATAGCTCAGATTTTGAAGGATTCATTTTAAGTTTATTCAACTGCAACCAGATAACAATAATCTCCAGTCCTTGACTCAAGCTAGCCAATGGCCAAAAAAACCCCTGAGTGCCATTGGCATAAATAAAAGCCTCCGGAACATGAACTCAAATGATCTTTGCCAGGGAAGCAGGAAAATATTGAAAAGGGTTAGAGTCAAAGTGACACTTGTGGAATTCCAAATGGAATTTTATGAGGGGTGATAATGAAGACCCAACAAGTACTTGTTTCCTATTTTTAAGGAAAGATTGGAGCCAATCTAGAAAAGCTTGGGTGATCCCAATAGATTAAAGTTTACAGAGCTGGTGGAACCCACTGTGCAAACTGTGCAGTTGCCCAGGGCGGAAGCTCACAAGGAGCGGTGGCCTGGCAAACAGGGGTCAAAGCTTAAGAAGAAGGCCACAAGCTGTTGGCAGAGCCCAACCCACTGGTGGATGAAGAAGATGAGAGGCTGCAGGGCCACTGGTGGGGCCCAACCTGCTGCAAGCTGAAGAAGAAGAGAAGTGTATGTGTGTGTGTATGTTTCTGAGTTTGAGAAAGAGGGTGTGCATGCATGCATGCATGTGTGTGTGTGTCTGAGCATGTGAATGAGAGATGGAGCACATGTTTGTATTTCTGTGAGAGTGTGGGTGTATGAACCTGTATATGAGAGAGGGAGCACGTGTGTGTGTGTGTGTGCATGTCTGAGTGTGAGCATGTGAGTGAGAGAGGGAACACAAGTATGTGTGTATCTGAGAGCATGTGTTTGAGAGCGCATAACTCTTATGTGCAAAAGCGCTCACCTTGGGTCCCTATCCACGTAGCTTTACTTCAGCTGTGAATGGTATGTAAGTAGAAAAATAAAAAAAATCTTGCCTAGTCAGCAGGGATTTAAGGGTGGGGCAGGTAGAAGTAAAGAAAGGCAGGCTAGCTAGGGGAGTATGGAAGTCTGATAGTTTAACTGGATAAACTGTGAACGGCCTGAAGAAACGGGTATTGGCATCGCCGCACGCATCTCCTAAAATCCCCTCCACTTATGCGCTTGAGACGGCATTTGCGCACACATCAATATAAAATCGTGCGCGCATGTACATTTGGGTAGTTTATTTTATAACATGCACCCATAAACACGCACATGTTATGAAATTGGCGCATCCATGTGCGTGCACCGGCAAACGTGCACACATGTTCACATGTACATCGCTTTGAAAGTTACTGCTTTAGGGTTTGTGTTGCGTGTGTACACTTAGCTCTTCAAATCCAGTCCATTGTTACTCAGTCTCCTCACGCTGTAGAGCCTTGATAAATTTTGCCTCTGGCTTCTGGATCTTTGTGGGTGCTATCTGTAGTTTGGTTCTCCCAGCCATCTCCTTGTCTGTTGCAGGTTTCCTGACAATCTTTAAATAACATAAAACGTGTTCCCTAATTACTCTATCGGGTCCCCCCCCCCCTCCTCCGAAGATGTACTGCTGGTGTGGCTACATTTGGTGGCTTTGCCATCTAATTGAACTTGTCCTAGCTTAGTGAAGAAATAAAAATATAACTAAGGGACCCTACTCTGGCTAAAAGAGGGAATTAGCAATGTCTTGTACACTCTTGTGGTTTCTTACATTCTCTATTACACCCTTCCACACTCTTTCTGCACTTTATTTCTGTGGTTCAGAAGGGAAGTGAGTTCCAGGACAGATATATTTTATTCAGAAATAGAAGATGAAAATAGTCCACTCTCCTTGCCTTTCTTTCCTCACTCACACCTTTCTGTTCTTGTCTCTGCTCTTCAGATTGTCAGAGCTGATGCAGTTTTAATTATTCTTAATAGTAGCTATCCTGGCCATAAATAAGCAGATAGCAGTTAATGTCTCTCTCCAAGGCAAATGCCATTGATGTCGGTTTCTCAAACTGTCCTATACTTTTCTTCAGGTGTTTTCACAATTTAGGAAGATTTTCATTGGAGTTAGACACAGGATCCCCTCCAGCACTTTCCTTCTGTGCAGAATTTTGCTGTCATTTAACGTAACCACTCTGATAACATGAATATTAACTCCAGCCACCTGGCTGCAATTTTGTGTCATCTCTCAGCTTACTCCTCCTTCTGCTGAAACTCAGGGTTAAGCGGGCACTTAAAACAACCACCTGAATGAACTCAGAAAGTTTATGGCAAAAAACTCATAAAGAGCACACAATTAAATCAAAGTGTGATTTTAAAATTATTTTTCTTTCACACAATATCTTCTTTCAGCAGTTCTATCTCAATTAAATCAAGGAAAAGAAGTACATGGCCCAGTTGTATTTGCAAGTATCTGTCTGTCCTGCAACTTACCTGGAGTTCCTAGGGTAAAATACTCTCAAAACAACTTAATTCACTCTTAAACATGAGACATTAACAAGTTTGCTCAATTCCCTCTGTATTTCACAATATTGAACACAAAAACAGGCCCTATGAAAGGAGCAGAGCTTGCTCTCTTCTGTGTCCAGTCTCTCTCTCCATGAGCTAAAGCTCTTACCAGATAATGGGGAAATGTAATTTGCATACGCTTTAGCATGGAATTCCTCTCAGATCTACCTTTAGCTGGACTGACATAGCAAACTGACAATCAAAATCTGCAGCCCTGCTCCTCCTTCTCTGCTCACTCTACTTCAGACCTGCCCATACCTTGTAATTGGATGGGGGAGAGGAAGATAAAAAACAACTCACAGCTGATTCCTCACCTCCTGGGAGGCTTCTAAGTTTCATGGACTTTCTCTGTTCCTGCCAGCACTGATAACATGATGCTGTTGTTTTTTATTCCCTGCAGCCTGTCACTGCCTGCACTTAAAGAAACTTGGCACAAAGCTCCAGTTTGAACCACAATAGTCTTCTTCCCTCCTCAGGTAGCCACATACTCAGTGAGAAGAAAGAAAAACATGCCATCTCCTAGCAATGTTTTCTTACAGCCCCAGGACTCAGGTCAGTAAAAAAATATTTTCTTTACCACCTTATTTTATATTTTAACCCCTGTTTATATTTTGAAACATTTAATTGGTGTTAAGAAATTTAAAAAAATGTGTATAAGTTTTTATTTATTGGATGTTTTAATCATCAACTGTTTTGAATTGCTTATTTCATTATTTGTATGGTTTTACTATTATGATTGATGTTTTACATTTCTTGATTTTATTGTTTGATATTTTATGAGGAATGTTAATGTTTCTGTTTTTGGATTTTTGTACTGCATAAACCATCTGCCTTTTGCGGTTTCTAGTTCAGTTTTTGTCTGTACATTTATATTTATACTTATGGTCTCTTTATTCTGTATCTGGTGATGATCTGTCTGTGTTCTGCATATGTGACGGAGGTGAGGTATTCTGATAGCTTGTAGTTTCTGCTTAGGGGTCTATAGCAGCCTGGCCTGTTCTGTTTTCCTAATATTTATTGTATTTATTTGATTTGTATTTATAAAAATCTTCTAACTCACATATTCCATGAGTTGGTTCACAATGGCTTACAACATACATACATAATAGATTAAAAACAAACTAAAAACAATTACAAATTCATGGCCAGATTCATTGAGGCTTTTCTCCCATTTTGTGTCTATGGGAAAAACTCTTAGTGAATCAGGTACTCAGAGAAAGAGAGAAAAAAAACCTTAAAAGAGAAAAGGACCCCCAAGACTGAAATGCTTGTTCAGGCAAAGAGTTCCATAGTTGGAGACCTGCCACTGAGAAAGCTCTGTTTCTCGTGATTATAAGCCTAGCAATTTTGACAGTAGGTATTTCAAGAAAAGTTTTATCCATGTAACGCAATTGATGTGTAGGTTTGTATAATCTAAGAATTGACGCAAGCGAGAGTGAAGATTCATTGGTTAACAGATTGTAAATCATACTCTAGACTTTGTAGCTTGACCTCCAAATGATGGGCAGCCAGTGCAATTTCATAAAAGCAGGGGTTATGTGTTCTTTTTGTTTGCATCCTGTTAAGAGCCTAGCTGCAGCATTTTGAACAATGTGAAGGGGACATATAGCTGAGAGAGAAAGGCCTAAATAGAGATAACTACAGTAATCCAGAGAATTAAGAATTAGAACTTGCAATAATGAATGAAAATCCTGCTCTTCTAAAGAAAGGTTTTAAATTCTTTAGAAGATGCAGTTTATAAGACAATGATCATAACTATATTAGTAATGTGTTTTTCCATAGATAGTGTACAATCAATTATAACTCCCAAATTTCTAACCACCTGTTTTATAGGAAGTTGTTGACCTGGGAGTGTAAGCGAAATTTGAAGTGGGAGAGCCGGGTCTTTTATAGATGAAAGTAGGATTATTTCCGTTTTTGCAAGATTCAGTTGGAGTCTGTGGTATGTTAACCATTGTTTAACTGAATGTATACTAAGGGAGACTAAGTTCATAGTTTTGGATAAAAAAGTAGAGAACGGGAAGAAAAATAGTATGTCATCCGCCTAAAATTGGCACTTAAACATGATAAGTTGCAGCCTGGGGACACCTCAGATGTAGTGAACTCCTCTACCAAAGGCACTATGGCCAGGATGACAAAGTCCAAATGGTCTTCATCTTGGGAAGTCCATTCCTTGGGTCCAGCTTCAGGGTCCAGATGCACCCGTTGGTGATGGATAACAATTCCATCTCTCCCATGTTCTTGGCATCTCAATGTTCCACCTAGTCAGCCTACGACACAGCCTACTTGCTGGCACTGGATAGCGATGGTAACTCGGGCATAGGAATCAGCTTGGAACCTAAAGCTTCCTCATGCAAGTGTTGTACTAGCTGGCCCTGCCCTCTTCTGCTCATCAGAGTTCTTGATGGAGTCTTTCTCCCAGCATCTGGTATATGGCCTGCACTCTGGGCCTGACCAATGACTCTCTGGAACTGCCGTAGAGGTCCTTCTGCCTCTCCGTCTACTGTTGTCTCACTCTGGTCCACCTCCGGCTTTTTAGGGAGATTAGTTGGGTGTTTCCGTGGTATTCACCCGAGTGCCCTGTGCCTTGCCACTGCTACTGCTCTGGGTCCCAGCCAACTGATGGAATGTGGTTTTTACTCAGCTGCTGCTCTTGAAAATGGTGGTGATTTAGAAGGTCCCAGTGCTGCTCCAGCCATTTCACTATCTGGTACCACACAGGTTTCCTCCTGTACTTCGCTCTCCTGGTCGTCATGTCTCCCAGCATAACTGAAGGGCCTTATGGAGTATAGGCCTGTTGCTCATATAAGACCTCCTTGTAGTATGCACACTGAACAACCATTGGGTAGGGTTCTTGCATCCGATGATACCTGTGGCACTTGGACTACCAGTACTCCTCCCCCAATGGTTAGCCACACAGGCCTCTTCAACCGATAAACCATTTTCTAGTTTCCTGGTCACTTCTGGGGTAGTTAGACATCCTTGAGTAATATGTGGAGACCAGTGATAGGAGGGGGATTAGGGGTTGAGTGGAAGTCATGGAAGGAGGGAATTGATATTGATATCCATATGGGAATTTTTATAGGTGTGCACAGATATTTTTTTCCTTTTTGTTTTGTTTTTCAATTTTGTTTCCTTTTTTGTTTTACAACTTTTTTCCATCTGAAAAGATTTGCGTTTTGTGCATCACTAATTACTAAAAGTCTGAATCATATCTCCTCTGTCTCTCCTGTCCTCCAGGGTATACATATTTAGATCTTTCAGTCTCATCTTATGCCTTTCTGTGCAGACCCCACACCATTTTGGTTGCCTTTCTTTGAACCGCTTTCATTCTGTTCTTATCTTTTTCGAGATATGATCTCTAGAACTGAACACAGTACTCCAGGTGAGGCCTCACCAAAGACCTGTAGGGGAGCATTATCACCTGCTTTTTCCTGCTGATTATGTCTCTCTCTCTATGCAGCCCAGTATCCCTCTGGCCTTTGCCACTGCCTTGCCACATTGCTTCTCCATCTTCACATCATCAGATGATATCACCCAAGTTCTCTCTCCCAGTCTGTGGACATCAGTGTCCCCCCCCCCCCCCCCCATCACGTATAAATCCTTTGGATTGTAATACCCCAAATACATGTCTCTTGGCATTGAATCCCAGCTGCCAAACCTTTGACCATTCCTTGAGCTTTCCTAGGCCACTTCTCATTCTCTCTACCCCTTCAGGTGTATCCATTCTGTTGCAGATCT
Organism: Rhinatrema bivittatum; assembly: GCF_901001135.1. Classification (NCBI taxonomy): domain Eukaryota; kingdom Metazoa; phylum Chordata; class Amphibia; order Gymnophiona; family Rhinatrematidae; genus Rhinatrema; species Rhinatrema bivittatum. Next base: position 62,401,705 of record NC_042625.1, on the reverse strand, counting down.
TAATGTCATCTACAAAAGACAAACTTTACCTTATAATGCCTCCTCAATATCACTCAAAAAGATATTAAACTATCCTTCAGGAACTTCACTTATCACTCTTCTTTCCCAAGTTCTTTATCTCTGATATCTGTCAGCCAATTTGTAATCCATTCCATCACATTAGGACTCATTTTATTCACAAGTTTCCTATGTGGGATGGTATCAAAAGCCTTGCTGAAATCCAGGTAAACCACATCAAGTGCTCTTCCTTGATCCAATTCTCTAATCATCCAGTCAAAAAAATCAGATTTATTTGAAAGGACCTTCCATTGGTAAAACCATGTAGACTCAGATCTTGCAATCCATTGGACTGTAGGTAGTTCATTATTCTTTCCTTTAGCAGTTTCTCCATTAATTTTCCCATCACTGAGGTAAGGCTAACTGGCCTGTAGTTTCCAGCCTCCTCTATGCTACCACTTTTGTGAAGTGGGACCACAACTGCTTTCTGCAATACTGCAGCACTATTCTAGCTTCCAGCTCCCTTAATATCCTGGGATGTATCTGCTTCAGCCCCATGGCTTTGTCCACTTTCAATTTTGCTAGATCCACCCAAACACTCTCTTTTATAAATGGGAGTGTATCTATCCCACTCTAATCCATACTCTTGCCAACCAGCAATGGTTATTCTCCAATGTCTTCCTTAATGAAACCTGAAATAGTTTTTAATATTTCATATTTCTCTATACCTTGCTCTTGACTCCTTTCAGTCTTACAAAGCCACATCTGGCCTTCCTCCTTTCTCTGATATATCTGAAAAATGCTTTGTCATCATGCTTTACCTCTTTGGTGATCTTTTCTCCTCTCTTACTTTCACTTCACCAGATATTCTTCTTTATATTTCTCTTTTTGAGTTCCTTTATACTTTTTGAATGCTGATCTTTTTGCCTTTATTTTCTCAGCCACCTCTTTGGAAAAACCATTTCTGTTTCCTTTTTCTCTTACTTTTATTTACTTTTTTTTAATGTAAAGATTTGTCACTTTTGTTATAGTTCCTTTTAATTTCTCCCACTGTTGTTCCACTTCAACCATCTCCTTCCATCCTTGTAGCTCCTCCTCAAAGTACATTGGTACTAAAGCAATCTATTTTGCATTATCAGAAAAGATCTATAGGATTTTAATTTAGTTCTATATAGTTTAAGGTCTTCCGACGACTTTGTTTTGCGCCCATGGCACTCAACACATCTCATCTCACACTTGGCTGTTGCAGCTATTGGGGAGAACCAGGATGCTCAAAGGCTTCTGCTCACAACTAATGATTTCACAGGAGCCAAGGTATCTAAAGCTGAACAAAAGAAATCATTCCAACTAGTAAGAGGTTAAACTGAGCTAAAGCAGCCAATATGTGGCCTTTTGCAGTATACCTGAGGAGTAGGAGTGGAACAAATGAAAGCGACTGGAATCTCAACAATCAGAGAAATAATGAAATGGTCTGACCATGGAACTTCATAAGATGATTTAGCTAAACTTTCTGGGGTTGGCCAGTTTTCCTGAATGAATTCTAGGTCTAGTGATCCAGTGTGTTGGGGAACATACAATCTGGGTCCAAATCTGGGCAGCAATAGAGGCTAAAAAGTCCTCACAAAAGCTGGGAAGTGGGGTGACGTCCACATGAAGATTAAAAGTTAAGTAGCGCCTCTGTTAACATGGAGTGGTAGCTATTCAAGAAGCCCTGGGTTTATATACCAAACATTCTCCCCTGTTCAGTGTGGAGGAGAGCAACAATAACTCTTCATATGCTATTTCTTGAACCTGAAACTGTCTGAGCTGTAAACTTTCTTTTGCTTGAATAAGCAACCATTCGCTCCACTTCATGGGGCATGGTTGAGAAAAAGCAGCATAGTGTGGTTGGCACAATTGGTTCAGAACCACAGTGTCTGCTGATGTCAGCCAAGTTTCAGTAATACAAAATAAGCCAGGTTGCCTGTATTTTTTCAAGTTAAAGAGTACATGAATTTCTTCTGAATAGCTTGTCCATTAATTAAAATGACATCTAATCTGGAATTAGAAAAGGCTGACTGAGACTTATTGCCAATTAAATTAAATCAGCACAAGAGAAGATCTCATGGATGAGGTGGAATGATAGAGTATCAAAAAGGAAGATCAGAACAATAGCCCTACCCTGTTATCACAGGAATCTTCTCTGCCATCAATTAAGTCTTGTCCCAAATCTGAATTATAAACCCAAAGGGAAAGTGTGCTCATACGTCCCCTTTGAAAACTAGTGCAAAGGCTGTGGGTAGTGCCGAGCGGTACCTGCGAGCTTTGCATCACTATGGATGCTTTTAAAAATTGCCCCTATGAATGTATAACAGTGATTTTTAACCAGTAACTTGAGCAAATATTAGCTATACATCATAAAATGACTTTGCATGGATGGTGCGAAAGTTTGAAGGCCCCTGTTAACAAAGACAGGGGTCTAATGAAAAGAAAGAAAGTCTTGACTATATTGTTCCAGATTGATCTGCCTACACACAACGCTTTACCCTACCCCATTTGAGATTAAAGTTTTGTATACCGACTTACTGACTGCCCAAGTATGGAGGGACTTTCTTTAGAATACTACCAAACACTTTAATCAAACCCAACTCTCAATGACACTCATGGAAACCAGTTCCAAGGGACAGTTCAAACGACTGAGGGCTTTCTTTTTCAACTCTAAATGCCTTTTAACTATAGAAAAAACAAACACTTTCTAACATCACAAGCTTTCAGGAAGGTTAGATAACCAGCCAGCTGTGTGGAACTAACTTGTAAGGAAATTATTGATATGTAATACACTGAGTGAATCCCTCCCAAAGAAAATATTACGTAAGTGACTATGATTAATATGCAGGCAAACCAGGTCTTATAAAGGGGCTAATGTAGCAAATTAAATAAATTCTAATTGGGAATACTAAACACAGAGTGGACAGACATAAATTATGATTGAAGTCGTTTCAAAACCTGTTGTTCAATGTAAATTATTTTCTTAAATACTACAAAGGATAACTATGCTTATACTTGATGGCAGTTTTAAGTGGCTTAGTTTGAAAGAAAGTTGAAACAAGAGCTGAGGAAATATAATATATATAATTTTTCTCTAACAATCCGTTAATCACTTTTTTTTCCATTGGGGGAAAGAAAAGGAGACAGGAAGGGAGAAACAGACAGAGATTGATTTATGACTTGGAACTGTCATAAAATTCAATGATTTAACTTTATGTTGACGTCTATAAAATCTCTTTAAAATTAGAATTTAATAATGCAGAAAATTACTTGCAAAAAAATCTTAAAAAGTGAATATAATGGTGGAATATAAGGAAAGCCCTGGGTTCTGATAGAAGAGCCTGTTCCTAAGGTTTCCTCTGTGGAAAGATTTCTATGCTCTTAAGGCTTCTCTACAAAGTTTTTTTTCCAGTCTCAAGGGTCTTTTTGCTATGCAAAAATGGGAAATGTCTGTTTTGGAAGAAGAACCTAAGAACAGCAACACTCATCTGCCCAGAGAGGAAGGCAAAAGGGCCGTAAGTTACATTTTTAATGATAAATTTGGTAGGAACTCTTGGTTAAAGGAGGGTTGTCATACCCTAAGTTGTAATTAGCATAGTGCTGGAAAAATTCTTCTGTTTTCTTGTATTTCTTGTATTTACTTAAAACCTATCCAAATGAGCCAAAGTTAGTGGACTAGTGATTTTCAAAATGACATCAGGGAGGATAATTTCAAACGGCATCACCCAAGGTAATCACCTTTTCAAAAATTGCCCACCCAATATTTATTTATTTGATTTATATTCCACTTTTCAGCACTTTCAAAGCGGATTACATTCAGGAACTGTAGGTGTGCGGGTTAAAGAGTGCACATAAGACATGTTAACTGCACAAGACATGGGAGCGGCATTCCAGCAGCTTGGTTCTGGATGGGGTTTTCATTTATGCCCATACTTTTTTTTGATTTCAGAAAGTATGGGCCTGATTTTCAAAAGCATCTGCATACTTAAAGGTAAATTTTAAAAGCCCAGCATGCACTAAAATTTGCAGATGAGTGCGCAAGTCAGGCTTGCACGTGACCACTGAATTTTAAAAAACCACCCAGAGGCGCGTGTATCTCCCGCTGTGTGCGCATCTCACTTGATTTAAAAAAGGGGCGTGGGGTGGGCATGTTCTGGGTGGGGTGGGCCAAGAGGTATGCGCACAAGTACTTACGCACTCCAATGTGCACCCAGCTCCACTGCTGCATAACTTTACTTCTGCTATGGAGTCATTTCTAAGGGGTTAAAGGGTCTGGGGTAACAGGGGGTAGTGCAGGCTATCAAACCAGGGGGGTTTGGAGGACCTAGCATTTAACTGGCAAACTGGTGGATGAACCAGTGAAACACAGTGGCATGGATGCCCACCTGTTATAAACTACCCTGACTTATGTGGTAGAATTGGGATTTGCGCGCTTAGGGGCAGATTTTATAACCTGCGCGTGCGGCCTACATTTGTGCGCGCTACCTGGCGCGCACAGATGTACGCCCGATTTTATAACATGTGCGCGCAGCCGCGCACATGTTATAAAATCCGGGGTCAGCGCACGCAAGGGGGTGCACACTTGTGCACCTTGTGCGCGCCGAGCCCTCGGAGCGGCCTCGGAGGGTACTTTCCTTCCACTCCCCTCCACCTTCCCCTCCCTTCCCCTATCTAACCCACCCCCAGCCCTACCTAAATCCCCCCCACCTTTATTTCAGGCAGGCGTAACTTGCGCGCACCGGCCAGCTGCCGGTGTGCCATCCCCCAGCACAGCCACTGTGCCGGATGACTCGGGACAGCCCCCGGACGACTGCCCGCCCCCCCCGGCCCCGCTCTCTTCCCGCCCCTTTTTCAAAGCCCCGGGACATACGCGCGTCCCGGGGCTTGCAAATTAGGCTTGGCGTGCGCAAGAGCAGGTTTTTGGGGTTACGCACATAACTTACGCGCGTAACCCTTTGAAAATCTATCCCTTAGGCATGCCATCCACTTAAAACTGGGCGCACATGTGCATGCGGCCAGGCTATTTTATAATGTGTGTGCAAGTTCTAAAATGGCTGTTTATCTGGGCATGCACTGATGCACATGCACCAAAGTGCACCCACATGCCGGTTTGAAAGTAACCATCTTAAATCTGGGTTGTACATGTATACATGCACTTTACCCATCTAAGTGGGCTTTTGAAAATTGCTACAATATATGCCATTGACTTGTCAATAGGTTTTACCCATGTTAAGTGCACTTAAAGTGGGTAAATTGCTTTTGAAAATTGCTATGAATGTACATTACATTTACATGTGTAACTTCTTTGAAAATTCACCTGTAAGTGTACATTTTCACAGCAAAATTACCCACACCAAATAGCAGGCATAATTGTATGCAAGTATTTTTGCTGGGATAATTTTCAAAGCAAATTTACATTTGGAAGTTCATTATGAAAATTGGTGCAACCTATTTATTTATTTATTTATTTATTTATTTAACCAATTACTATTCCGCTGATCTAGAAATCTCAGGAGATTACATTCTCACGTTCATAATTATACAACAATACTACTGCTTTACATAGTGAAATACAATAAAACATGACAATGCAAACAACACAAAAGCAATAATAGCATAACATCAGTAGGGAAATTCAATCTGCAAAGGCGCGCGGAAAGAACTACGTTTCTAGGGACTTTCTGAAGCGGGCAAAGTCTCCCTCAGCTCTAATCTCTAAGGGAAGGGAGTTCCAGAGTTCAGGTCCAGCAATTTGAAACAATTGTGCTCTTATCTCAGAGAAATGGGCCACTGTAGGGGAAAGGATGTCCAGGAGATGCTGTTGGGTTGATTGGAGAGCACAGGAAAGGTGATTTTACTGCACTAACTCTGTCAAGCAAGGGACAGATTTGCCATGATGGGCCTTGAAAATTAAGGACTGAATTTTAAAGTGTATCTGCCAGTCAATGGGTAGTCAGTGAAGACTAGCCAAAACTGGGGAGATGTGTGCACAAGAGGGAGTGCTTGTAATTAACCAAGCTGCTGAGTTCTGGATAAGTAATAGTGATCTAATGCAAGGATAATGGATTGGGTTACTGTACCGAAGTTGGCAGAAGAAAGAATAGGTTTTAAAAGTCTCAGCAAGTGGAACTTGCGGTATGAAGATTTTATAAGTGTATTAATATGGGGGTGCATAGACAGAGAGGGATCAAGAATAACCCCTAAATTGTGGACCTGAGGTTTAAGGGGGATAGAAAGTCCATCAAATGAGAAACCTGAGGGAAGACCAGCTAATTCTGTATGTGACAGGACTTTAATTTCTGTCTTCTGTAGGTTCAAAGCAGGTTTGTTGTCATATAGCCAAATCTTGATTTGAGCCAGTCATAAAGATAGATGACAAAAGGCCTGGTCTAATGTTGAAGTGATAGGGAAAAAGAATTGGATGTCATCTGCAAAAATTTTGAATGACACTCCTAAGTTCCGGAGTAATGAACATAGTAGGGCAAGGTACAAATTGAAAAGCAATGGTGAGAGAGAGGAACCTTGTGGAACACCTGTTGTCAAAAGAAATGGTGCAAAAGATATACCAACCATGTTTACTATGTAAGAATGATCAGTTAGGAAGGAGGAAAACCAGGCCAAGACAGTGGAAGAAATACCCAGTGTTTTCAATCTATTAATCAGAATTTTATGGCTAAGAGTGTTAAATGCCCCTGAGATACCTAACAAAACCAGAATAAGCTGTTTTCCTGTATCAAATCCAATATGGATCGTATCAAGGCTCGATACAAGCAAGGACTCTGTATTGTAGGCACAAAAGCCAAATTGTGAGTTATCCAGGAAGCCGGGTAAGTCAACAAACTCCTGTAAGTGGGAAAATGCAACCTTTTCCATGATTCTAAACAGTTCGGGGAGGATAGAGATAGGGCAGTAGTTGGCTAGATCAGTGACATCCTCATTGGGTTTCTTGAGAAGGTGACGAACAATTGCTGATATTAGTGTTGTGAGAATCTGACCCTCAGAGAAAGAAAAATTAATGACTTTCACTATTACATTCCCAACATCCTAGTGAAGTACTTTGATGGGGTTGGTAGAACAGGAATTGAATGGGTAAAACCCATTCTTTATTTTATATTGTACCTCAATTTCTTCAGAGGTGCAGATAGATATGAAGTCAGAGGTTGCTGTGAAGATGGTGAAGATAAAATAAATTGGCTACTATTGAGAGAGGTGCTGATTTGAACCTCTTTGGAATGAAAAATACAGGTGAATCACAGAGAGAGGTAGTAATTGATAAGCTAGATGGGCTGGTAGCAGTGATTAGAGAAATAACTCTCAAGGTTGGGAGATTGCACTAAAAATTCGTCCAAAGTACCAATTCTGTCTGACTTGGTTTATTGCTGTCTTATTGGAGCACGGTAAAGGGAAAATTTGGTGTCAAACTTAATTTGCCACCACTGACATTTGATTCTTCAAAGCTCCCTTTTGTGACTATGCAAGGAAACTGAGAACTAAGAGGCAGTGTTGTTTCAAACAAAAGTGAATGATTTCAAAGGGGCAATCGCATTTAAGGAGGAATGCAATGATTTTTTTCCAATGGTCCATTAAACTCATAACATTTTGAGCATTGGTCTCCAAAAGCTCAGGTACCAAGTTGTTATGTAGGTTATCAACATCTATAGGAGGACTTTTAACTAGCATGCGAGGGGTAGGCTTTCCCTAGAGAGGGCTTGCACAAAACTCTAAGAGACAATGTATTAAATAATGATCTGACCAGAGAACCGCAATGGAGGAGATGGATAAAGGATTAACAACCCAAGTTTTACAATTATAGATTAGATCTAACATATGCCCCATCTTGTGAGTAGGGTGATGAATGATCTGGGAAAATTCCAGGGCACTAATAGAATGCAGAAGGATTTGAAAGAGGAGAGCAATCAACATGTATGTTGAAGTCTCCTAGAATGATTGCTTTTCTAGTATCTACTTTAAAGTTAAGTAGAGTGACAATGAACGATGACAATTTCCCTGTAAAACATCATAAGGGTGCATAGATCAGTCCAATACACCAATTTGAGGGGGAGGATACAAAGAGACAGTCAATCAGTTCAATGTTGTCCAGGGACAATAAAGGTAGTTATAGATGAAAATTGTCAATGATTAACAATCTTCCCTTGGTTTTTCTAGTGTGGTGTTTAGAAAAAGTAACATAGTTAAGGATACATAGTTGATTCAGAAGAACAGAGTCAGATGACCACAGCCATGATTTGGTTATACAAATAACAGCTGGGGTTTCATCTATAAGCAAGTCAATCAAAATAGGAATCTTTCTGTGAATGGCTTGAGCATTAATCAACAACAGGGATAGAGGAGTCACAACAGAATTTTGAGATAGGCCCCCATAACTCTTTGAAATGGATAAAGCATAACTTGCCAGAAATAGTATTTATTTATTTATTTTTATATACTGATATTCTGAAACAATCATACCGGTTCACAAAAAGGTTCCAATATACATTAATCATAATCACCGCTAAAACATATATCATAATAAAATAATATATAGTCATCACAGCTAAAACATATACCATAAAATAAAACAGAATCATAAAATAGAATAAATAACATTGAGACAAAGAGAAGAGAATAAAACAAAAAAGGAGAAAAGGGGAGAGAGAGACCTCTTGTTAACCCTGAGAACGTCAATACTCCTGATGAGATTTCAAAAATTTCACATTGGCTCTCCAGAGGCTTGCTTAAATAACCAAGTTTTCAAATTCTTCTTGAAAGTCTGCAAATTAGCCTCAAGCCTTAGCTCAGTTGGAAGTGCATTCCATAATTTAGGTCTAGCGAGTAACAGTGCCCTCTTTCTAACTCTGTTTAAATGGGCTAACCTGGGAGATAGAATAGTCAGCAAACCTTTATTAGCAGACCGCAAATTATATTGTGGGGTATGAATATGAAGTGAAGTACTAAACCATTCGATGTTATCATTGGATAGTGATTTATGAATTATTTATAAAACTTTGTATTGGATTCTATAAAAAAAATAGGTATCCAGTGCAGATTTTTCAGCACAGGAGTGATGTGATCATACTTCCTAGTACCATTTAAAACTCTCACCGCTGCATTCTGAAGAAGCTGTAATGGTCTGATGGTGTTTGACGGTAGGCCCAACAAAAGAGCATTACAGTAGTCCAGTTTAGAAAAAAATCAGAGTTTGTAACACTGTTCTGAAGTCATCAAAATGCAAGTAAGGTTTTAGCTTCTTTAAAATTTGTAATTTGAAAAAATCATCTTTAATCAAATTATGAATACATTGCTTCAAATTAAGCTCACTGTCAAGAATAACCCCTAAATATCTGGCCAATTAGCTATGGTAAAATTGTATTGATTAATTTTGTAATTCATTATCATCCCATGCTGAATTTTATTGCGTATTAACAGTATTTCAGTCTTTTGTTGACTTAAGGAGAGTTTCATATGTGCTAAAAGCTATTGGATAGAGAAGAGGTATATCTCCAAAAATTTGGTATGTCTTCGTAGCACTGTTATTACTACCTACTTGGCAAAGAGGGAGCACTTCTCATTGTTTCAGCACAGGGCACTAAATTCTCTAGCTATGGCATTGCAGACAGGCCTAAAAAAACTTCCTTCCATCCTTACTCCCATGCCTCAAAACAAAAAGAAAGTGAGAGACAGAGAGACTTATAAGGCTCCCAAAACATGCTGATAAGAAAAACTTTCTTTCTTCTTGATCTTCTCCTACCAAATTTAATCTTTAGTCCTGTGAGAATTCTGCGCTACTATGGATCGCAGAATTTGCACAGAATTCCCCCCCCCCCCCCCTTGCCAAATTCTGTGCAGAAAATGGCGAAGATGAAGGCGCCAACGTGCTGTGAGTGGAACGTGTCCTGCTCTCGGCAAAGATGAAGGCCTCGGCATGCCACAAGTGGGATGCGCTCTGCTTGTGGCATGCCAGGGCCTTCATCTTCACCATGAGTGGAGCGCATCCCACTAGCGGCACGCTGGGGCCTTCATCTTCGCCCCAAGTGGAGCACGTGCCGCAAGCGGAGCGCAAACCGCTCACAGCAGAGATGAAGGCCCCGGAGAGAGTGAGTGTGTGTAGAGAGGTGTGTGTGTGAGAGAGAGAGCAGGGGTGGGGGTGGGGGGTGTGAGATAGAGCAGGGGATATGAGAGAGAGAGAGAGGGGGTGTGTGAGGGTGTGAGAGAGTGTATGTGTGAGAGAGAGAGCATGGGGGTGTGTGAGAGAGAGCATGTGTGTAAATTAACTTGCACAAGTTACGCCCTGCAAAGTTTGTGCATGTTATTTTGGAGGATTTTCTAAGTGTACTTGTGTGCATAAGTTCACTTTGAAAATTGACATGTTTTTGAAATGCATAAGTTACATGGGTAGTTATAACAGTACCCTCCCTATCAGTATTCATCCTGCACTGGGATTCTTCTTTTTTATGGAACAATAGTATCTGTATCTGTTTCTTGGAATTAGGGTTTGGCAGTAAATGCTATTTGATTTTCAAAATTCAAACCTGATTTCACATGCCAAAGGAAACTGATCAGAAATTTTTAGGAAAAAATTATAATGGTATGGTCACTGTCAAGTGTTTGCTTGGCTCTATTTCCTAGTCCCTCAGCACATCCACTTTCCAGGTAGACTGAAAGACTAATGCCAATCAAGATATTAATCACTTCTCTTAAAATGTTTTAAAATGACTCATTCAATAAGTTCTACCATTTTATGCATTCCAGCTGGTTTTTGAATAATACATTAGATCTGACAAAAATAACAGACATATAGAACTCATAAGTGGTTTTCTTTTTTAATATATATATGTATCATCTGCAGACTGATTGAAAAAATGAGGATTTGACTGAACCGGAAAGACAGACCAGCCTGATTCACGACACATTTTGAAGCACCAGAGAAAGAAAAATGTGCCCGCCAGTTTACAACATTAGCAGTTTTTTCTGCCAGCTTGTTGAAAATGTAAGTCATTTTAAATTGTGTTTTCAGCTCATATTTTTCTTCCCCTTCCTTTTGGATGATAGGGAAGGGTGGGCCAAGGTAAGATGTTTGCAGTTCTGGCATTTAAGGGATTCCACATTGCTTGCTGTGCTGAGAAAGGGGCATGGGGGAATTTGGAGGAAACAGAGAGAGAGGGAAGAAAGAATCAATCAATATACTTGCTCTGGGCTTCATCCTGACAGTTTTTGAAAACTCATTTATTGTTTTAAAATCAATACAAAAATCACAAATCCAGGCTATTTGTTGCAGAATGTGGAAAGACTTCTATACAATGCCTAGTAAGAACCGTACCATACTCTTCACGAACATATTCTATTAAAACAATTATGATCCATCATTGGCTATAATAATGACGCACCCAGTTCATAAAGATCTTCCAGTCTTTGTTTTTAAAAAGGGCAGAAATTTGAATGATCAGTTAATAAATTTGGCTTCTTTCTTACCATATGAAATACCAATCGGTGAACACAAGGGGTAATATCAATATGGTTCATGCTCTGTATGTAAACATTTTATACAAATTAAAATTTTTCATCAGTCCAAATTGCACTTTTGGTCCGTGTTAACAGGATATTTTGGTTCTAATACCTCACAAGCATTTTAAACCATCCCATGCTCATGCTGAAAGCTATTACTCAATGAAATGCCAGATAATGTCCTGGATTGTGGAGCATAAAAGCTGAATCAGGAATGAAAAAGAAGAAGCACTATTAGTAACTCATTGGATATCAGAAGACCATTCACTGGAAGATCTAAACATTTTTGGGCGCCAAGCAATACATCTCAAAAGTGGAGGAAACATCTTTCAATGTCTACAATGCTGCAAATAGTGATATATTCCTACTGGCAAACTCTTCAAATGCGAAGATTAAATCGGGGTATAGAATGGCAAGCTTTTTTTTTATAATAGTAGGAGGAGTTTACATCGATAAAGGGATCTAAGGGATGATTAGGTCATTTGAATTTCTGGAGGGAGCACATGGATAGATGTGAGGCTATTTAAACCTCCAAGTGAGGCTGGCGGTTTGTCAGTACAAGTTTCATGAAAAATGAAAAAAGAAAGACTCTCTAGTTAGATGATAGATTAGAAGTATATTTGGAATTTTTCACAACAGTGCAAATTCATGGTGATGGTATTGGGCCTGATTTTTCAAAAGCATTTGCAAGCATAAAACTGGGTTTCACCTGTGTAAATGCACTTTACCCAGATAAGTGAGCTTTTGAAAATTGCTATAATATATGCCTTTGAATTGTCCATAGGATTTTCTCATGTAACTGCACTTTATGTGAGTAAATGGCTTTTGAAAATTGCTACAATAGTATGTCACATTTACATGCGTAACTCCTTTGAAAACTCACCTGTTTGTGTTTTGTTTTAGAGAACATGGAAACGGTTGAATGAACTTGAAAGCTTTGAAAAATCCTCTTACAAGAGACAATGTGACTATCTCGGAAGTGAAAGAGAATATACTATTGTGCCAGATAAGTGTGGACTACAAATTTAAAATAGTTCATTATTGTAAAAACATTTAAAAAGCCATTGTATTTGCAAAACAGAGGACCTTTGTCCAAGGCTTGCATTATAAATTACGAGGGAAAATATGAGATGAAAGAGATGTACTTTTACTATTGTAAGCATGTCTGGTACTGTTTGGAGTGATTTTTGTCCAAAAATAATTACACTATAAAAGGTTGTCATTTATAGCCAGAACACATTTTTTGAATGATTGGGTCTTTTTCACTCATATTTTTCTTTCCTCTTCATTTGCTTTAATTTCTTTTCTAAATAACAATTTGGGACTTGTTTATAAATGGATTTAAATGTTTTTTAAATTATATTTAACTACAAAATTCACAAGATATACTATTGATTTTGCAGGGTTTATAACCTTATGTTTTATTTTATTTATTTATTTATTTATTTAACTTCTTTTACTATACCGATACTCAAGACCAGGTCTTATCGTACCGGTTTACAATAGAACAGGGGGAAACCAATTAACATCTAGGTAGAAATGAAAAGTTACATTAAAACAGGGAGCGTAAACATGGAAGATGGAAGATAGGGCAGAATTAAACTATAACAATAAGGAGTGATGTTTTTGGATTTAACTTTGGTAAGTTGCACTGGCTTTGATTAGCCTCTGCTGGCAGATAACACATGTTTTCCAGCTATAGCTGCTGATTCTCCTAGGATTGTACAGAATTTTTCCTGCTCATTCATTTGTCGTACGTCTTTGATTTTCTATGTTAAGAATGAGCAGGAAAAACTCCGCATAATCCTGAAGAAAACAGGAGAAACAACAGTTATAGCAGCAAAATATGTGGTAGCCTGCCATTAGGCCAGAACCAATAATCTAACCAGGGACAATAGGGGCAACCTCCAAAACCTGGGAAGTGTTCTTGTTAATTGCCCTTTCCACATTCTGTAATTTTTTTTACTGTTATTTTCACTGTTATGTATATTTTTTGTCTCTTTTATTTCATGCATGTTGTGAACTCTTTGGCAACATGTACAAATTGTCATGCCAATAAAGTTTCCTGAATCTGTTAACACAAAGTCTGGGCTAAATTGAGGTTATGAGATGCAACAGTATACTAAATAGCTCATTACCTATTAGTGCAGTGATAAAGTACCTGCATTAAAATGCAAAAAATGCATTAACACTGCAAAGAGAAGATAGACTCCTGGTACAAAAAGCACTGGATCAGGGTAAATGCTCTATATTACCACGCCCTCATTTTGGCAATGGAGGAATGTATTACACAACATGGTGTTTATGGAATCAGTGGCCTCCGAGGTTTCCTCTAATGATAAAAAAACGTTCTTGATCATTTGGGATAAATATATTCAGAGTCTTTCAGATAGTGCTAGGAATTTACTTTTAAATAATTTAAAGCTAGCCTTCTGGCTATTTGAATTGACTGATTACGATTATCTTTAATCCGTATGTTTTGGTTGGTTTCTTAAAATACACATCTAGGGATTGGTGGGGGCAGTGTTTAGAGTTCCATATTGGGTTTCTATGAGCATATAGTAGCCTGACTGGACCAAAGTCAGCCAGTCAGGCAAAGATTTCTGGAATTTAGTTCTTTCAGTTAATAGCAGTATGGTGGGAATAGGATTTATATACAAGGGAAGTGGGTCCCACAGTGTAAAAGCTTGCCATTTATGATTTTCTATGTATTGGGACAAACTCACTTTTGTTAATGGTTTCACAGCTTGTAAGTTGTTTTATTTTGGTATTCAGCTTTGTGTGGTTTGTGCGCAACAGTTCAATAAAAAGCTTTTCTAAAAAAGAATGCATTAACACAATATTTTTTATACTTCAGGGAAGTGTAGTTAAGTTTTTCTGATACTACTCGCAAGTACAAGCACACTTTACTGTCTGCGGTAACACATGACTCACTTGCATCTCATTAATTTGTGCATTAATATACATGATAAACACCACATTTCCACCTTTTAATGACTGATATTAATGCACATCGGTCTCTGAGTAACAACCCTAACAAAATTGCTGCATTACTGGATTCCACCTTTCATTAGTTAATCTCAGAGAGCATTGTTTGAGTTCATAGCTTGGATTTGTGTTTTTCACATTGATTTCAAAACAATAAATGAATTCTCAAAAACTATCAGGATGAACTCCAGAACAAATATACTGATTCATTTTCTCTTTCTCTCTGTCCTCTTTGAAGCTAATTTATGCATGTTAGTACTGTTAACATGCATAAACTAGATTGCACATGTTTCAAGCACGGTTAATGCACATGAATGTTCACACTAGCATTAATGCATTATAGACATTTTAGACATGAAAAATGCTAAGACAGTAGTGTAACATGATCTGTTTGCAAGCAGGGCATACTTCACAAATTGTGTCCCATTATTGTATTGTTCACTGAGATTCATGAGGGAGTTCTCTCTACTTTATATAACAGCTGTGGACTAAATAACTTCCACTAACTCTAAGCTAAATCTAGTGCTGCCATCTATGAAAAATGTCTTGAAGCAAGTACCATACTAATTTCATTCTGACTTTGTTGAAGCTGTACACCCTGCTCTGCACCCTCATCTGGACTGTGCCCTGGGAAGTTGCCCACTCACCCTGCCCTAGTTACACTACTCTGCCAGGAAGAAAGATACAGTAGTTGATAAATCTTTAGATATCCCTCACACACACACTACCAACCTATTAATGTTTCCTTCATTCTCAAAATGGAATGAAATAACCTGACACCCAAATCTTGAACTTCTTTTGGAAAATGAATGCATAAATCATATTGTATGCCTCTCTGATTTCGTTAATCACAAATTTTATCAAAGTATATCAGATATATATTAAAGTGTTTGTTAGTTTGCTCATTCTTAGCCTGAGACACAAAAGGCCTAATTTTAAAAGGCCTATGTGCGCCTATAACGGGAGATATGAGTGTGGCCGGGCCGCGCACGTATCTCCCCGTACATGCAGAAGAAAGACCTGCCGAAAAAGGGGCAGGCCGGAGGCGGGGTCTGGTGGGGCATGGACAGGGCACGGGTGGGCTGGGACAATGCCATTTAGGTATGGTCCCATTGCCGTTCACACCGGGAACACCGGATCTGTGCAACTTGCTGCTGCTCCAGGCCACAGGTAAGTAATAAAACAAAATAATGTAGGGTAGTTAGAGGGGTTTCAGGGGTCAGGGCAGATAGGGGAAAAGGGAGGTAGATTAGTTAAGGGTTTAGGAAGATCCTTTTCAGTCCGCTCCTTTACTGGAGCAGACTGGGAGGGAACAATGATTAGGGCCCATCGTGTCGCCGGGCGCATTTTGTAAAATTCACGCGCACGTGCACCGCCGATATAAAATTGGGCACGCATGTGCGCGGGTAGCAGATTTTATAACATGCACACGTCGGCAGGAGCATGTTATAAAATCGGCACGTCCGGGTGCGCGTGCACATGGACGCCGCACGCGGTTCTTAAAATTTCCCTTATACTGTTGTAAATTTATTCTACTTTTTTATCAGTGACCTACACTTGCAAATTAATTTTAGTACTTTTCAACATGTGGTAGATAAGTAACATTTAGTAACATGGGGGTAGATTTTAAAAGGCCTGCACATGCGGCCAAGTGCGTGCGGTTCCCGGCGAGTGCACATGGACGCAGTGATTTTATAACATGCGCCAGATATTAATAACCACATGCGCATGTGCGGGTGGGTGGCCTTTCGCGTGCGCAAAGGGGGGATTTTAAAAACCAACGTGCGGCGACACGAGAAGGCCTTTCCCAGTTCCCTCCCAGTCCGCTCCTTAATTGGAGCGGACTGGGAGGGAACTGGGAGCGGACTGGGAGAGAACCTCCCTATCCCCCTAACTACCCTTCCTACCTTTTCCCCTCTCCTTTCCTCTCCTTCCCTCTTCTCCCCGACCCCTAAACCCACCCTTACTCCTTTAAATTTTTTTGTTTTACAACTTACGTGCCATGAGGAGCAGAAGTAAGTTGTGCGTGCCGACCGGCTGCCAGCGCATGCTTCTCCAGGACAGTGCAAAATGGCGCTGTGCCGGCCGGCCCCCCCCGGCCCACGTCTGCACGTACCGGGAGATTTATGCATGGCCAGGCCATTTCTAAAATGCGCTCAGCGCACGCAGAGCCCGGCCACACGTGTATCTCCTGGTATTTGCGCAAGCCAGGCTTTGAAAATTCACCCGTTAGTAACATAATAATGATGGCAGAAAAGGACCAAATGGTCCATCCAGTCTGCCCAGCAAGCTTTTTATGGTAGTATCTGCCATGCCATGCAGGTTACCCCCATGCTTCTCTTAAGTGTAGTAACTGGCATTCTGTGCAGTTATCCCCAAGCCTTATGATAACCCATAAAAAATGTACTGCTAGCAATATTTTTACTGGGTGATGAGCTTTCTTGAAAATTCAGACAGCGCTGCTTGACGTGCTTTGCTTATGAACTTGACTGTAGAAGCAGTCCTGTGCTTTTTCCTTTATGTCCATGTATCTGTATCCCAGACTGTAAAAGTCAGGGCCCATGTTGGTTGTCATTTGAATCCAATTCATCTTTCCCACCCTCCCACCCCTGCCATCAAAGCAGAGAGCAATGTTGCATCAAAAGCATCAAAGCTTATTGGTTAAGGGTAGAAATCCCATGCTTTCTACTAAGGGTAGTAATTGCTGCTCCATGTAGGTTACCCCCATGCTTATTAGTTCCCTGGACTGTAAAAGTCAGGACCCTCATTGGTTGTTGTGTAAATTCAATTTCACTTTTCCCCCTGCCATTGAAGAGGAGATCAATGTTGCGGTTGCATCAAAAGAATCAAGGCTTATTGATTAAGGGTAGTAACCGCTGCACCACCAAGTTACCCCCATGCACTCTTTTCCTCTAGCCTTTAGGGATCTACGGTGTTTATCCCATGCCCCTATGAAATTCTTCCCGTTTTTGGTCTTCACTACCTTCTCCAGAAGGGCATTCTAGGCTGAAGATAGAATGGATAAAAAAAAAAAATAATAAAAAGACTAATTCAGCAAAAATGGAGCACAAGTGAAAAACAGGCATTGCTGTGAGAAACATGAGCAGCCCAAGGCCAAGAAGCCAGTGAACAGAAAAAGTATCTCTCAGATAAGACACTTGGCAACCTGTAACATTAGCCATAGTTTTAGAGAGGGTTCAGTATTTTTCCATCTTTTATATGGAAGTCCCGGAAAAGAAAAAAATAGTAAAGCACTTTGTCATCAAGGATTGTATATAAGAAAGTTGTATGCCATGTATAATTTGAGTAGATTCTGGGACAAGTCATTATTGGAACTGTCTCAAACTACTCCCGAGAATCGACTGTATTTCTCGCATTCTTAAACTGTCTCTTATTTCCTACTGTTACTTAATACTGTACCCTCCCATACGCATCTCACTCCCTACTGACCCTCCCCCATCCACTCTCACACCCTAATCCCCCCCCAATCCCCCCCCTAACCCGCACCCCACCGCCCCAATCTTTTAATCCCTCCTGTTATTTAAGTCATAACTGAATGATTACCATGTTATTGTAAACATTGCTTCCATGATATAATAGTACCATGTTATATTGTAATATAGTTATAATCTACCTTGTTATACTGTTACCGTGTTATAATGTAATATAGTTATATTCTTCCATGTTACAATGTAAAATAGGGCAGACTCCGCCCTATCTCTCAGTTTCCTGTAAACCGATGTGATATTTCGATCGAATGTCGGTATATAAAATAAATAAATAAATAAATAAAATAAATAATAAAAAGATAATTGCTTAGTTACAAGGCTGAGAAATTTCTTTACCAGTTATACAAACCCGAGAGGAATGGTCCTCGGGAGGTAAGCACAGAGAGAAAAAGTCCCCTGTGAAGGACTTTTAGCTGGAGACACCTTCCCCACAGATGAACAAGGCTTCCACCACCCTCTCCGAGAGGAAATATTTCCTGATGCTGGCTCTGAGTCATCCTCCCTGGAGTTTCATTTTGTGACCTCTAGTTCTACTCTTTCCTTTCCATTCCCAAGTTATTGGGGATTTATTCAATCAGTTCAGCTCTTCATCTACCTAGCTGTATAACTTATTCACAAAGGGCTAGATTTTAAAAGCCCTGCGTGCGTAAATCCTCCCGGATTTACGCGCGCAGGGCACTTGCGTGCCGGCGCGCCTATTTTGCATAGGCCGCCGGCGCGCACAAAGCCCCAGAACGCGCGTAAGTCCCGGGGCTTCATAAAAGAGGCGGGAGGGGGCGGGTCAGGGTCAGGGGGCATGGCGATGGTTCGGGAGCGGGCCAGGAGGGCGGTCCCGAGTCCCCCGGCACTGCGGCCTGTGCCGGGAGATGCAAGGTGGTGCGCGCAAGTTACGCCTGCTTCAAGCAGGCGTAACTTGCCCAACAAAGGTAGGGTGGGGGGATTTAGGTAAGGCCGGGGGGTGGGTTAGGTAGGGGAAAGGAGGGGAAGGTGGGGGGATGCGGAGGGAATGGAGGCAGGCTGCGTGGCTCGACATGCGCAGGCTGCCAATTTTGCACGGCCTTGCGCGCGCCAACCCCAGATTTTTTAAAGATCTGCCTCCATCTGCGGAGACCAGCTTCAAACTTGGAATGAAGGTCACCTCCAGTCTGGCAAGTAATCCTAATGAAAATAATGAGATTGAGGTCATTTTTAAGAATGTCTGGTTGAAAAACTCAGCAAATCCCTGCATAGACCTGATTTGTTCTTGTTTAGATTGCTTCTCGAGCTCTTTCCAGCTAAGATCAATTGTAAGGTCTGAGCCATGAACCCAGGATGGTATCTTTTTAGCCTTTTGGCTGGGATGGAGAATTTGGGTAATATGAAGGGGGGGGGGGGGCTTAACACCAATCCATCCAACCCTATTGAGGACACCAAAACCCTTTGGATGCTGGTAAAATCATGAGACTTGTTTCTCCCATAAAAAAAGACTTTAAAAATCTGAATGGTGACTGGTTTCTTTGGCATAAACTGGGCAAGCAATTTGTTATCTGAATATTGCAAAAAAGCAGATTTCTGCAATCTGTAATTTTATCTCTCGGGTCAGAGAAAGCAAGATGGACCCCATAATAATCTTACTTCATAGACATAACCTTTACAGGAAAAATGTGCATTTTTATTCCATAGGTGCAATCTACCTCAAAAGGAATAAAGGTTGAGTCATTCATAGCAGAATTTAAATTATGTTACTTTTTTGCACAGAAGTTAGAGCACCTCAGCCTTCTGAGTACTATTTATTGGTACTTAATGTGAAACACAAGGTTTTGTGACCATAAAGTTCAATTTTGGTCTCATCACTCCAAATTATTTTGTTCCAGAAGTTTTGAGGCTCTTCTAGGTGCTGAGGCTGTTTTGTGGTGTTGGTGCAGCAATGGCTTTTTTTTCTGGCAACTCTCCCATGCAGCCCTTTTTTTTTTTTTTTTTTTTTTTTTTTTAAACAAATATAAGGTTACATTTATATTTGCAGCAAATAGGTACAAAATGAAGGAATTTTTATATAGAAATCATGTTTAAGGAAAAACAATCAAAACGATTGTAACCTTACAAGCCCACCATATATGAGGGGGGGGGGGGGAGGGGTAGAAGAAATAATGAGAAGCACAAATAACTCTTGTAAGCATATGTAAGTAAAGATGACATCTAGAGGCATCAACTAAAAAGCGATCGGATCTTATACATAGATCTAGATGGATTCAGCACTAGTACTAGCAGCAATCTTAGCATCGAGAAATAATTTTAACTGTGGTCAAAAATATATATAATGATCATCTTTATAATTTACAAGACATTTGCATGGAAAATGAAGGAAAAATTCACCACGAATATCTCCACCACATCCTGCCTCATCTCATCATTAGGGAAACACAAGATTTTTTTTCTCCCATAAACAGAGATTCATGTTTGAAGAAAAACTGCATGAAGGAGTTTTTATCTGACTCAAAGACAAAAGTTATCAACAAAGTAGCCCGTGGGGTAACTTCGTTCTTCCCGGTCTCCAGAAAAGCACAGTTCTAAGGTGTCCATATTCAGTTGCAGTTGCACAGAATCTTCTTGTGCTGTAGGCATCCCTTCTTTTGAGGAAGATACAATATCTTATTCAAAGGTGGCAATGTCTCTGAGGTAAACTTTGGAGTCTCCAACAGATATTTGTAAACAGCTCTCTAGGACTGATCAGAGAAGTAAAGGGAAAATTCAAAATTCTGATATTAGAAGATCTTATCTTATTTTCCATTGCTTCCAACTTATAGTGGAGTTTTAGATTATTTTTTTGCAAGCTTTAATTATGAGCTTGGTTTGCAATTACTTTCCTTTCACAGTCCAAAACTTTCTCAGAGAAGGAAACAATAGATAGACTGCTTCACACTTGCAATTTTAACCTTATTATCTTTCATAAGAGCCTTGATGCCATCGAGTTCCTTAGAAATATTAAAATTAAGGGTACTTAAGGCTGTCCAACTAGATTCTAAGGAGATCTCACCTTCTATCCTATGCTCGTTCTTCTCTCTCTGTGAGGTCAAGGGCAGAAAGGCAGACTGAGAAGTCCTCGCAGACCCGGAGTCTCCCATAGACCTAGGGGCACCAGGGACTGTAGGCGACGCCAAAAACTGCTCCTCATGCCCCAAACCATCCGAAGAGGTAATGGCTGTTGGATCTGACACTCCTGTGTCCAAACCAGCTGATGCACCCCCTAGCAGCGTTCCAATATCAGAATTTGCCACCTTGATGGGGGAACCTGCTCTAGAAAGAGCCAACAGCTCCAGCCATGGAGGGGGGGAATCAATCACTGCACTGGGCTGAGGAAACCTCAGCCTCAGACTGGGGAGAGGTTTCTCTCTTGACCCCAATAACAAGAAGCCCTGACCTCGGAGAGAAAGCTGAGATGAAAAAGGGTAGGATGGATTGCTGTGAAGAAGCCAGCAGAGGTAAAGTTGGAGGGAGAGGAACTCCCCATTTCCTTTTCTTCCCCATGAAAAGTTTTTGCCCAGAGCTCAGAGTTGGTGCATCCTGCCTCTAGGGCACCATCTTTAATCTCCATGCAGCCCATTTTTGTTCAAGTATCTCCTTATCGTGCACCACTTTGTTCAGAGAAGCCTGTATGTCAATGGAAGTTGCTTGTGGGTTTTTCTTTGTATCCCGACAAATTTTCCTAGCAGATTCTTTCTTTGTCTACCTGACCACGGCTTAGTATTAACAGAACCCATAATTTTCCCCTTCTTGATGAGAGTTTGAACAATACTGATTGGAATTTTCAAATATTTGGATATCTTCTATATCCTTTTCCTGATTTATAAAGTTGAACTACTTTTGCGCAGATCCTTTGACAGTTCTTTTGCTTTTCCCATACTTCAGTATCCACCAAAGTCAGTGCAACCCTGGATGAAATATATAAGGGTTTTTCAAGAGCTAAGAAACTCATTGACTATACACAGACACTAATTACAATCAGACAAGGCAGGGGTGTGGATACCTACCCTTCACTGCCATCTCAACCTGTGAGTGTCAACTTGAGCTGTATATTATCAGCCCAAACATTCAAGGGCATGTAAACTTTTGAACAGGACCATTTTATTATTTCCCTTATTGCTATGGCTTGTTTAATTATTGTGCTATTCTGTGACCCATATCAGTTTTTGAATACATTTAAAATAACAGACGTGTTTTGTCTGATCACTCATGTTTTGTTTTTTTTTAATACTACACATCTTACAAATTCTGCCAGGGGTATGTAAACTTATGAGCACAACTGTACATAGGCAGTATGCATACAGAAGGAAACCCATAACTTCTCTTAATATCTGCCAAGTAGTGAGGTTAAGATTTTAACAGTCAACTTTAAACGCTAATTCTTTACCTCAAACATACTCACACTAGTGCTGATCTAAACAGAAACGCGAGATTTCAATGGCTCTACTAAGGGGCAGGGGTCTGTAATTTGGTTATTTCTAATGCAGCTACCTCTATGATTTAGCTTTAGTTCTTTCTATGGTAAATTATTTGCACCTGCTTCTGCTTGTCACTTCACGAAAACCTATGCAGAAAGGCGTGTCGGTAAATAGCGTGCAATAAAATCTCAATACAGATTGTAAAAAAAATGCATAAAATACAAAGACAGAAATGGAGCATAGCCATGCACGCGCCCCTCTGAAAACATGCTGCCGATCGCAACAATTTCTAGCTGCATCAGTGGCTCTACAATATGTTTCACCACTCCAACCTTACAAGCTAGCTGACCTTACAAAAGAGAGAGTGTCAGGAGCATATGAAGGTCTGGTGGGTAATGCAAATGTCTCCACATAGGCCTAAACCCTGTAGTTCATTAATCCTAGAAAACAGCAGATCCATTTTTACTGTCAAAAGTTCTGAAATTCTCTTTGAAAATTCCTATTTGTCCCTTACTCCCTTTTTAGAACATTTTTAATGTGTTTTGCTTCAAAACTCAGATGGAAAAAAGACCACAAGTTTATTTAATTTTGTACAACATCATATCATCCATTGGCGATGACCCAGTAAATGTTATCTTCTGGAATTAATTTGCTTTTGTTACACAGAATGATTACTTATAGAAAAGCAAAAAGAACGTGAAAAATGGGTCACTTTCCTAAGGCAATCTCGCTGTCACTGTACCAAGGAAAAGTTTAGATTTAACACTTGATTTTTCACAATATTTTCAAGAGAAATGCCCCAGAGCTATGACAACGGGAACACAATATAATAAAGTGCCTTGTTCACCTGGCTTATGCTGAATAACAGAATAAAAAGCAAACACCTGTTAGAAGTTATACATTTTCCCCTCTTGTACTGAAAGAAGAAAATAGGTGTTTGTGTCTTCTGTGATATATGAAGTGGGGAGAGAGCTAAAAAATATCGTGAAGAATTCAAGAATCCTATGTAAGAAATTTGGAATGAGTTTATACCTGCTGTGGGTCAGAAACTCCTGAACCACAATGAAAAGCAGGCAGCCTGACTTGGCAGAGGGATGATCCATTTCACATGACGTATTCCTAATTTTTCCATTCCTAGTGACCGTTCGTTTATCGTTATTATCATTAGGGCAACAGCAGCAGGACAATTCAGTAGGACCAACACATGCCCCGTGACCTGTTTATCTTTGGAGGAATCATTAACCTAATGGTATTCATGTGGAACAAGAGCCTGTGGAGCGGCATGCCCCAAAGATAATCATAAATGATAAAGGTTGTATTTTCTGGTTATGAGCTAGCATTTGGCTAAGTGCCGCGTTTCGGGTTATACTCCAAGGGGAAGCTAGCCATTTTTTCTGATGATAAGGCAATCACAGTGGTTCACTAAGTCCGTGTTCATTACAAAAGTGTGTCAGCAAGCTTTAAATTCAACAGGATCAACTGGCAGCCTCTCGCAGGCATACAACAGGAATATGTCGAGGTATTCTGTTAACAATCACATCACACAACATGACCACATTCCGGCTTCCCCTGTCTTGCCGTGCCACCGAGTTTGAAGTCCTTCCTTTGCTGGGTTTTTAGATCCAGGAAAGGAGAGAGGGTAGTGAGGGCCAATGATGGTTAATCTATAGACAGTTCCACCAGGCTAAAAAAAAAAAAAAAAAGGAATTATTCAACAGTTGCAAGAAAATGTAATTTAAAAAAATGTAAAACCGTTCAAGATTTACACTTTGTTTTATTTAATGAAGTCTGTCTGAGTTTGCATAATTCAAAATGTGTTTTAAGAGGAGCTATGAGAAGCTTCTTTTTTGATAGGAAGCGCTCATGACTATTATATAGTAAATTTTCTCTCTCTCTCTCTTTCTCTCTCAGGTTGTCCTCAGGTCGTCCTCAGGTCACAGAGACATGCATTCCCATCCTTAAAATTGCTTATATATCCAACATCATCATGTAAACAGATTAAGACATGAAGGGTATTGAATCGAAAGTGGAATCCACTTAGAAGATCATTCCACTTATAAGAGCATCGTTTCAAAGTCCCAAGGTGTCCCTTCCTCTGGAAGTAATTCCTGCGATAAGAACATTCTGTTCATAGCATCAGCCTTTCCAAGTCCTAGTTGTATGTACTCTAAATAACTTTTCCCGGTAAGAAGGTACCATTGTACGCAGTTCAAAATGTTAATATACATAGTAGGACTAAGGGACTTTAAGGCTATGAACTGTTAATGAGCAATACTGAAATGTAAGATTACAAAATGGCTAATATACTGAAATCAAATTAGGATACGATGCAATAATATCTAAATACACTAGACGGAAATTTTTAAATTTTAATAGCAACCAACATGTGCAGCAAACTCGGGGTGAAGACGTGCAATAATTTCTTTCTTTGTCACGAAAACAAAGCAGTAAAAAAAAAAAAAAGTGATGCTTGTTTATAAATTATGTTTTATAGCTTAAACGCTTTGTATAATAAAATACTATCTGAATGGTTGAGTTGGAGTCAATTTAGCCTTGGTTTCTATACTCACTTGTTACACAATTCTTCGGCTCCAAATCCTTATGAAAAGCATAAATGTCAAATGTGTGCTTAGGAAAATAGTTAAACTTTCTATCAACAATATAAACTTGTTCATGATGGTGTATTTTGCCAGGATGTTATTACCTGGATGTTTAAAATATTCTCAGGCTCAATTATTGTTCAGAATTCCATATTTTACATAACATTGACAATTATGTTATTATTTTACACCGTTTTAGAAAAACTAACTACTGTTTATTGAGGCTCTATCAATGGCAAAACAGAGCAGTGAGGAATGAGAACTGCGTTTTGGCACTAAAACCTTTCGAAGAAAATGTTTTGTAAACATCACTCAGTCTAATAAGTTAGAATAAAGAAAATTCTGTATATTGGCTATTATGATAAATTTAAAATCAGCTT
The DNA here is from genome assembly GCF_901001135.1 of Rhinatrema bivittatum. Classification (NCBI taxonomy): domain Eukaryota; kingdom Metazoa; phylum Chordata; class Amphibia; order Gymnophiona; family Rhinatrematidae; genus Rhinatrema; species Rhinatrema bivittatum. Next base: position 62,376,284 of record NC_042625.1, on the reverse strand, counting down.
TCCTCTGTGTGACCACCTTATTTAAGAACTTGCGGAAAACCTAGAAAATGAATTTTAAGTCTGACAGGCATTAATTAGGGGATGGGCTAAGGAGTTGGGCTCACATTTTGAAAGCCGCTGAGATAGCACTTCAGGGAAGTTTTCAAAAAGGGGCTGGTTGTGATGATTGGCTGGGCATGAACCTAAGAGGTGCACCTAAATACTGGCATCATCCAATGCTGGCAGAGGCTCCCTGCCACCTAACCTCTGCTATGGATGCTGTGAAAGTTAAAATTTAAAGAAAACTAGGCAGATCTGTGGGGTTTTAATGGCCATGTCTAACTGGGGGGAATGAAGGCTATCAAACCAGGGGGGAAGGGGGGGGGGGGGTTGGAGGACCTATCGCTTAACTGGGCAAACTGGTAAAACTGGGAATAGTGTTGGCATGCACCTCTTTTCAAATCCCCTGATTTATGTGGTAGAAGTGGGATTTGCATGCACATGCATGTGCTCACTTATAATGTGGCACACGTGCCCGGACAGGCTATTTTATAACATGTGGGCATATGCATGTGTAGGTTATAAAATGGACATACCTGGGCGCAGGCCGGCATATATGCGCCAATGTGCACTTGCACACCAGTTTGAAAGTTCCCTGCCCTGAGAATACTTTTTTTCTTGATATTGGTAAATCTCGCTAGTGACTGCGTGCACACCTTGAGTTGTTTCCCACTTATTACAATCATATAAAATGGCTGGGGGGAAAAAACCCAAAATTGCAACAAAAGAATTAATTGAGTCTTCAAATGTCATATAATTTTGCAGACGGTTTTCTGGAAAAGAGATAGATTCAGTTACCATGGGATTTTCAGAAGGAACAAGACATAGTTAAGGCAATCTTTAATGAGTCCTGAAGCTAAAAGACAATGGAACAGTTTAATTTATCTCTCGATATAACAATAAATTCTCTATAAAAAAAAAAAAGTACAAGATATTATCAGTTTTGTATATTGTGATATCCTTATTCCACTTTTGCTTTGACTATTGGTGTCCTTTTTCTGAAATATCACAAAATACAGATATGACTCTTCAGGTGTACTCACACATTCATATAAACATCTTGTAACTTCTCACCTAATTTATAATCTCCAATCTTCTTTTTCTGAAGCCGAAGAGAGAACAACCGTCTCTCAGCAAATGCAGACACAGGCACGAACTTTCAGATCTTTTTCAGATTGGGTACTATAATGTTTGCTTAACACATACTTCCCTTTCAATAGTCTATTTCTTTCTAATTTCTCAGAGTAATTAATGTGTGACGTGATCACTATGGATTATTACCTCTTAATATGCATAAACAGAAGGAGGTAGGGGATCTAGTTTACAAACGTCCATCTAGAATAATGTTGTTCTCTAAAGGAAGAGAAACGGTCAAAGCACTGAAAAAAATCAGTTGACCTGCTTTTTTAAAAGAACATGTCCTCAGAGAGGCTAAAGATAATCTGAAAGGTGAATGGATAGGATCAGGGTTCTTTAGTATTTAAAACACATTTGGTTGCTATTATAAACAAGTGGAGCCAATATAGCAGCTTCACTGACAGGCTAATCACGGTAATGGGACGGTCCTATACAAGAAAAGAATACTGAAGAGAGTTAGATACGGAAAGGTTTTCCTGCTTAAATACCTCCAAATTGCCTTTTATAAATTCAACAGGGAGGGCAAGCATGTGTACAAACAGATAAACAAATTGCTGCTATCAAGGAGGTTTTTTGAATTTTTAAAAACTCCTTAAGCAATGTTTGAACAATATGTGGTAATCCTTTGAAAAGATGTCTTTACCAAAATTCTAATCACCTGCAGAACAGCAAGAATAAAGTCAGAAAAGAAAAGGTGAAAAAAAGATCTTCATACTTAACGTTTCTCCGGGAAAACTCTTAGCTAAAATACTTTACATAATTTAATGCATAAAGTCGATTTTGAATACAGCACCTCAAGGTAATTTGATTATGAATGAGATGTTTCTAACAAAATTATGTGTTCTTTCACTGTATTATGCACTGCAGAAGATATCACTTTAAATCCAATTTATTATTTTACTGCCTATAACGTTGGCAGTATTTGTTTCCAAGACATAGAAGAGATATGTTTTCATCTAATATCTGGCATACAAGTTCATTTCCAGTCAAACATCTTGCACCGCTAGTAGGTCCTTTGCTTACTTTCAGCTCTGTACTTTTTCTTCAAAATAAATGGAATGCTTTGAACATCTGCACCTTCCCAAATACGATTTATCTTTATTAACTGAGCTTTAAACCGGTCTGAATTCTGCTATGCAAAGCTTTGGGGCTCCGTTAGCGTGTAAAGAAATAAATTGTGGGTTTTTTTGTTCATTTTATTATAGTCTGCAGCTAATAGAATAGTTTTAAAACTTTGAAATAACTATGAAGGGCACTAGAAAGAGACAATACAGTCAGACGCTCAGCCTGGTCTATTGTACCTCATACCAGAGTCAAACGCTCAGCCTGTCACACAAGTTTGACGAGGGAGCCTAACTTGTTGCGTGACATTTTACTTTTAGAAAAAAAATGTTTTTTCTTGACATGGTAATATATTTCTATAAAGAACAGTTAGGAACAGATATCGACTTGGTAATACAAACGATTAATCGAAAAACTTGAAGATAATTTACCTTCTGTTTTACATTTAAGGCTAGCTCAGCGTGACGGAGAATAAAAGAGGAGAACCTAACCTTCATACTTTCATCAGTCATCATTCCTGCTGATTCCACATTCAATATATATATTTTTTTGCTACCATAAAAGTTATTTTTGTGAAATAAACTGACCGAAAGCTAATCTGGGATAGAGAAAGTTCACAGAAGTCTCAAACGTTGCCTCTATTAGACGGTAAAATGCCCCTCCTGAATTAGTGTATTATACATTTGAACATCAATTAGTGAGTTATGCATTTGAACATTCTATTTAAGAGAGGAGATTTGAAAACAATTCTAATTGATGACCGAATATTACCTACAAGGCAAAAAGGGAAAACGCTCAGAACGTGTCTAATAACTAGACAGCAAATTCATTTTATAGAAATATATTGCATTCAGAAATTAAATCTATCAGGAAATTAGGTCCCCGGAGACAGTTCAACTATGAAAATTACAAAGTCTCCTTAGTAGAGACAATAGGGGCATGACATAAATAGGATTAAAGCGGGAGGAACTTTGAACTAAGCTTAAATAATTGACCCTCAAAATCAACAGTGCAAAAGTTTAGCACCAGATTGTATTGAAATGTCGATTCAGCTTTCCATCAAAGCGTCTTGACTATATATATGTTGTCAAATTAAAATGGAAAAAAAAGGACAAACTTTTAAGGTTATTGTCTCATATTGTTTTAGTCACTTTTTAGCAGTAATTGACAATTAGATTCTATGGTTTCCTTATATTAAATAGAATTTATTCATATCCAATGAATGCTTTCAAGAATTTGTGTGACGTCCTAGAAGCCATAGCCATAGCCAGGTTTTGAATAGTTTTAAAATAAACGTAAACCCCAATCTAAAGGGAATTAAAAAGACATTTCCTATAGTTGAGACACTTTCATCTCCAGTTGCCTTAGCAGAAAAGAAGAGGGGATATGCTATGCGGGGAAACAAGCACACAGGCGAATTTTCAAAGGAGCTACACATGTAAATGAAACATTTTATCATAGCAATTTTCAAAAGCCATTTAACTGGGTTAAGAGCACTTAAGGTTTAAACCTATTGACCATTCAATGGCATATACTGTAGCAATATTCAAAATCTCATTTACATGGGTAAAGTGCATTTACACATGTAAAACCCAGTTTTAAGCATGTAAATGCATTTGAAAATCAGGCCTCTGGTGTTTAATGGTAGCCTAGATTACTGAGAAAAACTTTATTAGTATCAGTAGTTCTTAAAACCAGAATTGCTACATTTTCCCTTCCTTATTATATGTAATTCTCAAGACACTCTTTTTCTTTAGGATAAAAGTAACATGCCAGAACAGAAAATATTTGCCATTAGTTTTCAAAATTATTGACTCACCAATTTATACTCCCCTAGGAAAAATAAGGCAATAAAAAGAAAAAACAGTGATTTCCTCTAACATTACTGAAAAAGTGCCTAAGGGGATCATTTTCAATAGCTTTTGCATGCAAAAAGGGACTTTTCGCGTGTAATAAGGTGATCGGGGCGGAGTCAGCCCCGGAAAAGGAGGAGTCGGGGCAGCACCAGGGCCGACTCTGTGAAGATATCGCTGGTGGCAAAAGGTAAGGACCCTTATCGCTGCCAGTTTCGTGCCGAATAACTACACCTTTTAGTTATTCGGTGCGAAAGCCGGCAGTCAGCACACCGCAGTGGTGCGATGGCTGCCGGCTTTCGTAGGCCCGCCCCCCGCCCCTGGTGTTGCATGATTTACTATTCTCTGAGAGAATAGTGAATCCAGGCCTATGATTGCTAAAGCTACAGCTATCCGGATCTATACATCTGAGAATGCTCTTGCCTGTAAATGAGTGACTTTTGTGTATGATGTGTCCAATCTCAAAAGATGACTCATTTTGTGGCAGGAAGCTCATTGGCCTAAAATTCAATAGATCATAGATAAGATATCATATGCGTACCTTTGAACAGACATTTTCAATTACAGCAGAGGACTGCAAAAGTCAACACCTAAATTTAGACTTGATACCAGGCCTTAACTGGACAATTTCATTTTCAAAACAGGCAAAGTTATGGGTTATTGAATACAAAAGCTACATGAGCTTGATTATGAATGAACTATATACAAGGTAGTAGGGGTGTGCATTCGGATTGACCGCATTAGTAAAACGCAACTCATATTTTTTTTTTACTTAAAAAATTGATTCGACATAAACGATCGGATTTCCCACATATCGAACATAGATATGTTCGATATGTGGGAAATCGCGATTGTTGAGCCAAAATAAAAATATAAACCCCCTCACCCTCCTTAATCCCCCCCCCCCCGACTTACCACAACTCCCTGGTGATGGAGCGAGTGAGGACGCCATTTCTGCAATCCTTGGCGAGAAGCATGTGACGTCGGCGGCACGTCGAGTGACGCCGGCGTCACGTGATTCCCGGCTCGTTCGCGCCGGACGGCTCGTTCGGCCCAAAAAGAACTTTTGGCCAGCTTGGGGGGGCCTCCTGACCCCCCCAAGCTGGCCAAAAGTTCTTTTTGGGCCGAACGAGCCGTCCGGCGCGAACGAGCCGGGAATCACGTGGCGCCGCGTCACTCAGACGCGACGTCACGTGATTCCCGGCAAGTTCGCGCCGGACGGCTCGTTCGGCCCAAAAAGAACTTTTGGCCAGCTTGAGGGGGTCAGGAGGCCCCCCCAAGCTGGCCAAAAGTTCTTTTTGGGCCGAACGAGCCGTCCGGCGCGAACTTGCTGGGAATCACGTGACGTCGCGTCTGAGTGACGCGGCGCCACGTGATTCCCGGCTCGTTCGCGCCGGACGGCTCGTTCGGCCCAAAAAGAACTTTTGGCCAGCTTGGGGGGGTCAGGAGGCCCCCCCAAGCTGGCCAAAAGTTCTTTTTGGGCCGAACGAGCCGTCCGGCGCGAACGAGCCGGGAATCACGTGACGCCGCGTCACTCGACGTGCCACCGACGTCACATGCTTCTCGCCAAGGATTGCAGAAATGACGTCCTCACTCCTCGCTCGATCACCAGGGAGTTGTGGTAAGTCTGGGGGGGGGGATTAAGGAGGGTGAGGGGGTTTAATATTTTTTTTTTGCACATATGTACATATACCCAACTCATTGGATTTTTTTTATGTCCATATTGGCCGCAAGTGGGACCCCCTTTCGGACATAAAAAATATGAACATAAAATTTTGCTCTGCACATCCCTACAAGGTAGCATTCACATATTTTTCTGTGATCTTTTTGATAATTGTAAAAGTCATAACAAAATCTTTATTTGCTTAATCATTTCAAGAAACATTAAGTGAACATTCATAAAAGCATTACATACAATGCCAATAACCAGGCATTTGCCATAGAATTAGAATGATAAAGCCTTTACAACTAGTTGTGGCACATATCTATTTCTATGGTAACAGCAGCAAAGGACCTCATAAAACCAGCCTAATAATGAGAATCAAACCAAATCTGATTGATATAGGTAAACATTGCTTGCAAAATAGTATTCATATGTGGCATAAACAAAATGCAAAATGATTTTCTTCTTCTAGGGTTTATTTTTGCTAGTTGTTCATGAGGGAACTTTTCTAACAAATTTCTGATGGCTTTGCAATCAAGAAATAATATTTATAGTCTTCCAGTTTACTTATGATGAGCTTTAATGGAAAACTAGTATGATCTCAATAACACCTTTGGTATGCAACTTGTAAACCCACTGGCTGAAAATTGTTTTATGTATATTTTAATTTTCAATCATTATAATTGTAAATTATTTTACTTGATTTGTTATATGTATTTTTATTTTTAATCATTTCAATTGTAAACTGCTCTGATGGTTTTAGGTAATGGAAGAGCAGTATATCAAATACATAAATATTACATCATAATGATTGGTAAAAAAAAATGGCTGGTTAGCCAGAGCCACAAATGAGAAGGCCAAGATCTTTCTGTTCATAAGTATATGATCATTTATCCATCATTGATTGATTTCTTCCAGTTACATAGTCTCTCTCTCTCTCTCTCACACACACATCTATCATTTGAAATACTTACTTTAGCACATATCATAGAGCAGCTATTAGAATGATCAGCATCACCTCTCCCTAGTGAAGTCATTTGCATATCTTTGGCACTGGCTGATGACATCACCAAGCAGCTACTCTCTGTCAAGCACAAACTGTAACAGCTAGGCTAAAATAAACTGCAAGAGTTTAATGCATTATTAAACTTAATTCACTTTACCATTTTAAATCAATGAAGGATCAAATGATCAAAACTAATTTTAAAATGGTCATTCAATGAGACATATTGTATAGGCTGGTTAAAAGTGTGAGACACATTTGTGGCCTTTCTCTACCCAAATAAGAAGGGAGGGGGTTGTGGGAAGCTGCAGCAAAGTATCAGAGAGAGTATCAGCCTTCTTAAGAGCAAATGTTGTCAGAAAGCACTCTGCAACGTGTATATTAAAGGCAAATCCTCACGTCAAAGAATTGCACGCGGTGATATCCCCCACCCCAATTATGTGCTTAAATGATTAAATGAAATTATCTCCACCTCTAGTGACTGGTAACCACTCAAAACTCACCCAGTTAGCTGAAGCGATGTTTATATGGGAACAGTACATACTCTCAAAGAAATATAAACGTGTTTTATACCTTTTGGCATATGAATAACTACCACGTATGGGTGGCAAAGACATTAGTCAATGGTTTAGACATTGCTAACAAATGAAATAAGAACATGAACTGAATTCCTTAGAGTGAAATTTTACTTTTTTTTATTTTTTAGGCACAGTAAACACTGGACTTCAGTGTTTACTCCTTGCCGATGAAGATTGCTTAGCTACTAAAAACATCTTTCAAATGCTCTAAACTTAGTAAAGTACGACTGGCCAGCAGAGGTATTATTTATGTCACGCGGGTATATTAAGATTAAAGTCCCGAAAATCCCTTTCTCCATTTCCTTGCCTGTGGCAGAGGTAGGGGAATTAATGCTTGCATATATCTGGTGACAACGTATCTCTTAAAATGATACAAAGTTATACTTCAGAGCAAATAAAATACAAAATCACAACGCCATCCATTTGATATGTTCCCTTGCGTGAGTAGTTTTGGATATGCTTCTATTTCATGCTGGGTTGATGCTTTTTTTTTTTTTTCTGGTAACATGACAGCTTTTGTAACCTATCTTTTTTAATATAATGTTGACCTTATTCTGCTTTTCTCAAAATGAGACGACTTCATTTGAATACCCAGAATATCTGAACTCTGACGAGAAAATCATTAAATAATCTGTTCAAAAAAAAAGACTTATGTGTTGAAAAATGTTTTGCAGATGAGAGAACCGAGCATTTGGTTTTAAGGGGCACGATTGACCATTGCCATTAAAGGTTCACACCTTTCTTTAGCGCGTGCTGCAAACCTTTCCGAACAAGCAATGAGGACTAACAGGCCGGGTAAGTAACCTCTGATATTCAAAGAGGCTACTGATCAGGCAGGTCATGCTAAGGTCTTTATCATTTCCTATAGATGAAGGATTTTGAATGTTCATTAAATCGGAGTCCAAAGCTAAGCAAAAAATTAACTCAATCGCTGCCCCCCCTTCTCCCCTTCCTCACGCGCCCCCGTCCCTCCCCTTTTATGCGTTCATATACAATTGCCTGCATTCCGTTTTAATTACAGTTTATGTTCCCTATCTCAAGAAAACAAACCTATCCACTTAGTCATTTTAGTCTTGCAAGTGTTGACTCCATGTGGAAAAATTAAAACTTCCCAAGAATTGCATAGCGACATGGGAGCTCAGGTTCTTTTCGTCCCAGAAGGCTGATATTTATGTGGAAAATTCTACCTTGCCGAAACAAGAAAAGATATACCACAAACTTTTTCAATAATAGATTGCTATACTTTCAGATCAACTCATTAATGTAAAGACGTTTCCAAATGTGAAATAATGCAGTAATAATAACCATAGTTATAACCTAATGTGCATACTTGATACAGAACGGTAACGTGTTTTTACCATAATAAAAGTGTTCTTTCATTATTATATACTTAGGAATTCATATGTACATTTATACATGTGCAATAGAGTTCTAAACATTTAGGGCTTTATAAGGACTTTCTTCAGCAATAAACATCTGACTGGTTAAGTAGACTAAACAAAACTTAAAACCTGAATCAGTCAATCTGATTGGTGATTCAGAGCTTAAGTTCCTTCAAGTCTTTCCAAGAACTGCTGAATAGAGCCGCAGGAAACAACTGCCTTATTGTGTTTATGGGAAAAATCTATACAGAGCCAACCCCCAGGAATATCTTACATTCTCTTGGTGCTACACATTTTCCTGCTGAATTTAAAAAGTACTGCACTTATATTATTTATATTTTAAACTATAATGCAATAATAAACTATAATGCAATAATAATAGCTAATACACTTGGAAATTTGTACACTTGTACAGCATAATGACAAAATGTCTACACGTGTCATCTATATTTATCTAAAACCCGTGTCTTATATACAATATATATGATGCATGCAAATATAAATATTATAAATATACATATTAAACTGGAGTATTACTATACTTGTATACTATACTTGTATACAATTAAATACATTAACATGATACATATAAATGTAAAAGTGTAGTTTCTGTGCATTTAAGCATTAAGATGTTTATACTATTACAGAACAGAGTTATATCTATATATCTATGTCTCTGTGTGTGTGTATATATATATATATATATATATATATATATCAATGTATGTTAATGTGAAATATATGCATGCATGCTATACAGCGAGTTATATCCGAAACTGCATAGTTCAGATTATAGCTAAATCATAGTAACATTTTATTATTGGAGCACTGCCGCTGCCGCTGCCTACAGATTGAATTTCTAATAACTGCAATAGTTTATTCATCTCCTGAAAGAGAAAAATTAGTGCCACAAATCTACTTGACAAGAATTCTATTTTTTTTTCCTTGATCTAATCAGTTGTGTGGTGATCATGAATTTCGTGTATTATTTTATGGCGTTTATATCTATGTATTTTTAAAATAACTCATCAGTTTAACTGTATATAGAGTTATCAAGAAGAGATTTGTAAATCTCTTGCTTGCTTTAATTTAATCAGAGAATGCTATATTGGAATAAAATCTAGCTAATGTCTTTTCTTTCCTGAGAACTATCAAGGAAGAAATGAAGTACATTTGAGTTTGAAGAGCCTCTGCCTGCTCTACACAGGCAGTAAAGATCTGAAATCAGGTTTTCACTTGGATTTATGAAAGCGGATACCAAGTCCTTTCTTTCTGTCATTTTTTTGTGTGTGTTATAGATGAAATATAAATTTGGCAAGAAGGAACCTCACCAAGAACGTTGAGTTTGAATAAAAAACCTGTGGTGGAAAACTGTACACTTCTGAATATCAAGTTTCATAACGATCGAGACAGAGGTTCCATTAGAACAAAATTGAACATATTGCAGAAAACTCGATTTGCACGTGCATTTCTGAAGATGGAGTCTCTATAACTGTTAGATTTCATTTATTTGTATTTTTAGATACAGATTGAAATCCTCAAGCTTGTTGGGTGGAATCGGTCAGTTTTCCTCAGCTATGACAAGCTAAAGAAGAAGCATGCTTTAGGATAATGTGTCTCATCATTTAAGAACTAATTGCAGCAGACATGAATTTCTAGAGCTCCAAAAGTGTGCAACCCACAAGGGGGGGACAGCGCAGGGGAGCGTTTCATTTCCAAGGCCTTTTGCCATACTGGCTTCAATGACTGCCTGCCTGGTGCAGACCTCATCGCAACCCTAGGAAAAGACGTGGTGGTGGGGACCATGCGGGAGAGAAATGTTCTTAAATACATGGATTGGGCAGCTTCTCACCCGGATGCTTTCCCCGCCTTACACACGACAAGACGCAAGGGCTATTTATCGAAGCTTTGGGGGTTCCCCATAGGCTTCGGCAGACGGGAAGCGATGCGGAGAGTATATCACCGACTCTTTTACATTCAGAATTATCATTATTATTTTTCAAACAGACAAGAGGCATGAAACCTGGAGAGAAACAACCGGGCCAGGGTTCTTAGCCATTTCCTGACGCTTACAATCTGGACATTTAATTGAACAAAGGCCTTTTAGGAAATCGCTGATTTGCATAGTTCTCTTTTATAGTGACCGAGGCTTCTTTCTCTGTTGAAAATCTGAAGGACTACAAGTCATTTGTCCCAAATGCTACCCAATAAATGGGGGAAAAAAACGAGTTTTACTTGCCGGATTTGTTTGCTTTGCTGGGGGAGGGCCTTATCTCTGGGGTTTCCCCCGCGCTGGGAAAGACGGGAGCAGGAAAGCAGAGCTGGAAAGCGGGTAAGGTGCCTCCCAGGGCAGCTCGGCCACCCTATCAGGTGCTAAACTGTATCTGCGGATAGCACAGACTCGGCCTTATCGGAGAAAACTGTGCTAATAAGAGATAATTCCGGGAATCTTTACTCTCCCCTGATTTAGCCCTCATTTAGTTTATTTTAAGCAAAAGCTCTGGCTCCTATGATCTATCTGCATTCCTGAACTTTCCACAGGTTTTCTTTTTTGGGGGATGGGAGTGCTAGTGAGGCCGGCGAAAGGGTAAGGGGGGCTTCATTTATTTTGCCATGACGCCAGCAGATAAACGAGGTACGTTTTGGATGACAGATCGTACGCTTTCAACTGGACTCCAAATCTTTTTCCAAACTATAAGCCTTAAAGAAGGGGAAAAGCTCTAATGTGAGAATTTCCAAATTCCAGGAAATGAGAGGTAGGGAACCGGCGCCTTGGAAATGTAAAGTAATTTGTTAATAGTATTTAGAGAATATTATCTCTGTATACACCTCTAATGTTTTCTCTTCCTTTACATCCACTTTCTCGAATAATCTAGCGTTTGACTGCACTACAGGAGGTCTTCCTATAGTGGGTTTATTGACAATATATCATTTTAAAATGCCTACAAGCTAAACGTTTTAGTCCATAATAAATGCTGAATCTAGCAATATGAGTACCTAAACCCAGCTCTGAGCACAAGTACAGCAGAATATGACAGTATGTATTGAACCCTTATTATTAAATGAATGAGTGTGGAGTTTGTAGCCAAGGATGGTGAATGCCTGTGAGAGCCAGAATCTTTAGCGCTCTGATAACAACGCAGACACCACCTCTTTCCCCAGGATTTACAAAAAAAGTCCAATCCATTAAAATTAGATTTGCCTCAGAATTTGTGGAGTTTGGAAAATGCAGATGGTTCAAATGTTCACTCGGCCCCTTTCCCCAAATCAAATGAAGTTATGCACTGTTCCTGCTTTTCCAGATGTAGATTAGAAGGGAATCTCTTTTCAAATAAAACGTTTGGACTCCATTTCGTTTTGATATCATGGAAACTGATTTTCCAATAACATTTGAACAAGTCATTAAGACTTGCCGTTTGGAAAAAAAAAAAAAAAAAGAGAGAGATCCACGCCCCCAAAGACAATAATTGAGAAAACCTTTTAAGGAATGCCAGATAAATGGTCCGCGCAGTTTGCCATCTTGCTGTTATTTTTAGAGTTGCCCTTGTACTCTGTTGTCTCTCCTTTACCAGGACACTGTGCAGATTATCTTTCATTGCTTGCTTAAGCACTAAGGTCCCAAACAGTCAAGGGGACTGAACGCCTCAGGTTTAAGCGATGTTAAAGGTAATCTGCAAACATTTTTCAAGCTAATTATTAGCAGTATTTTTACAGAAGGCTTTATGTGCATCCGGAGGGAAGAGATTCAGGCTTACATTTTTGTGTATAAGTAATTATATGTATGGCTGGTGTATATGGTAAGGGTGTTGTCACTTTCCCACCTAACAGTCCTCAAGCAATAAGGGGAACAGATTTCACACACAGAATGAACTTGCTACCTTTAATTGTTTCCTTTTTAATTAGTCCATGCCATAAAGACAGAATTAAGAAAAGATGATTGCATAAAACAGAAATGATGTATTTATGGATCACTTTCAAGTCCACCATAAACAGCAGAACTAGTATGAAATATTTAGATAATTTAGGGCCCTAATGCCAGGGCCTTATTTAACATTTTTGCTTCACTTGGCAAGGACCTGGGATGGCATGATTTTGCCCCCAGAAATAAGAAAACTGTGGGGGTCTCAGTTTTTGGGCACCTTCAGAATTTGGCATCCTATGCATGTCCTATGCCAAAATCCACCCCTAACTGATGGATAAGTAAAGGAATCCTTATCCTAGGGCAGTGACTTCATGAATAAGTTAGTGCCTGAAGAATGTATCTCTTGACATTGACTTAATGAGGCTTGGTGGTATTCATTTCCAGTTACAAGACTTACATGTGCTAAAAGAGAACAAGAGCCTAACCTCAACTGCAAATTACACCTATGTAAACGACAAACCAATGTATTTGGAGCAATGGGCAATATTTAAAATGGTATGTCCATTCTTTAGTTATAATATGAGCAAAGTTAGGCCATACTGGTAGCTCAAGACAAGTGGTGTACTGTGTACTGGTTTGTAGAGAACCTGGATTTGATTCCCATGTCTAGACGTCTGCTTCTCAGCCAGCAGGGGTTGCTGCTCAGAATTTGGATTTAATTACTTGTCTTTCTAAGGCAAGTTACAGTTCAGGGTACTGCACGTTTTTCCATGCCTCAGAGAGCTTACAATCAGGCCAATGCAATATCGGGCGCTGAGGTTGGCACCACAGCAGTGTAAAAATAATAATACATGCTGTGATATTTTCGCCTCAGAAGGCTATGAATATCTTTTTCTTCTTGTAAAACCTGTTGTTATGAATACATTGTTTTAATTGTGGTTAGGGCTGGGAAGATGGGAGCACAAAGCTGTAAAGGGAATCTCCCCCTTGGCTCTCTAGATTATTTGACCTATGCCATGCCTGGCAGGGGGAGTACCATCTCATCCCTCGCCTCAGACAACAAATTGCCTTAAGCTGCCTTTGGATGAAATATGTGACGGCCAGGACCCGGAAAATCCCGATGCCCCATAATTATCTCAGGCTGATAGGTTTGACCAACTTTACAAAGATTTAATGGTTGTACTTTGTGGACATATAGGTGTCAGAATAGGGGCAGGTGCAGGGCCGCCCCCCCCCCCCCCCCTCCAAATTCTCGACAGCAAGCATTGGTGGTAGTGGAAGGTGCATTCCCCTTCTCCCTCCCACCCTCCCAGGAAGAGCAGCATTGGTGGCAATGGGCGGTACAATCTACCTTCCCTGCACCCCACTCATATCCACTAACCTACTGGCTCTTCTCACTTCGATACAAGAAGAGGACAGCTCAGCCTTGCAGCTCCTCCGGTGCATCTTCCCTCTTCACTTCTCTCCTGCCTGGGGCCTGAATGGTTGAACCCTGGTATATCTGATATATTAGACCAGCAAGGGAGGAGGGAGGACTTGCCAGAGGAGCTACAAGGCTGCTGTCCTCTTCCTCGTGTTTCAAAGTGACAGGAGCTAGTGACTGAAGGGATCCAGGGGGGCAGGGAGGCAGTGACCCAGGGTTCGCTGGGGGGGCAGAGGGGTGAAAAAGGAAGCATCTGCCCCAGGTGCCAAATACGTTAGGTACACCAGTGGTCAGTTTACATTCTTATTTGCGGTTTATAATGTCTGTGGCTCATTGTGGCTTTCTTTGTTTGATACTACACAGATTCTGCTGTGCTCTGGGGCACTGTATTTTTTAGGATCTTGGAGGTTGGGACCAATATAAAGAGTGGCAGCAACTTAAACAGTTATGGAAAGAGAGGATTTTAGAAATTAGGACAAGGCGAATCACTTCTCAAATCTCATTCCCTCCTCTGGTGATCTCCCTCTAAGGTCCCATGGCTCTGCTCCATGATCTTATTCCTGCCACTTCAGCAATGCTGCACTAGTAGTCTTGATCTTACATTGCTCCTGTGGCCTGAATTCTGCTGCATGGATATATCAGATCTGGCAACTCAACTCCTGCCATACTAGTGGCCCAGTTTTGGAAAAAAAAAAAGTGGACCCAGAGAGGTGTAAATTGACTCTGTCCTGGATACAGGGGTGAAGAGGGAAAAATCTTGCTCAGGAAATCTTACAGATGGTGAGATTCATTTATGTATTTAAAAATGTTTATATCCCACCTCAGCTGATACAAGACATTCTAGGCAGATTACAAGACCAAACATATAACATTCTCATTAAACACTTGGGGGCAGATCTTTAAACTTGCGCGCGGGCGTAGATTTGTTCGCACAACATGGTGCGAACAAATTTATGCCCGATTTTATAACATGCGCGCGCTGCAGCGTGCATGTTATAAAATCCAGGGTTGGCGCGCGCAAGGGGGTGCACAATTGTACAACTTGCGTGCACCGAGCTGCGCAGCCTTCCTCCATTCCCTCCGAGGCTGCTCCGAAATCAGAGCCGCCTCGGAGGGAATTTTTCTTCCACCCCCCTGCACCTTCCCCTCCCTTCCTCTATCTAACCCGCCCCCCAGCCCTATCTAAAACCCCCTCCTTACCTTTATCGGGAAAGTTACACCTGCCTCCGGTCAGGCGTAACTTGCGTGTGCCACCTGGCTGTCGGCGCGCCATCCCCCGGCACGGCGGCTGTTCCGGAGGCCTTGCTCCCACCCCTGGAATGCCCCCAGGCCTGCGCCCCGCCCACAGCCGCCCCCGGAATGCCTCTTCTTCGAAGCCCCGGGACATACGCGCGTCCCGGGGCTTGTGCGCGCCGCCGAGCCTATGCAAGATAGGCTCAGCGTGCGCAGGGGCAGCTTGGGGCAGCTTTTCTGGGTTTACGCGCATATGTTACGCGTGTAACCCTTTGAAAATCTGCCCCAAGGTACATATCTTGATGGTGGGGAACAAGGAGTTGTAATACCAATGCACTCCAGAAACCAGGTTGTTCCCCAAAGCCTGCATTTAGATTTTTAATGTAGCTAGCTGTAGAATGGTACAGAAAAAAAAAAAGTTAATTGTCTGTTTTTCAATTGACCAGCAATATTTAATAACTTTGGCCATCATATTGGACCATCAAAAGTGTCAGGCTAGAAATGTCCATAGTGCTTCCAAGTTTCTGGTCGGTCCAGGTGGTATGCACAATTGTTTCCAGATGAAGAGCAATTGTTGACATATTTACAATGACCAAGCAGTGTTGGGGAACATAAGTTCTCCCAACTCCACCTGTATTAATTGTTCCTATGATCCTGTGACTAAGATCAGAGATAACAAGTTTGATGGATGGGTGACCCCCACCACCTTATGGGGGTCAAAGATGCAAGGCGGTGGGATTTTCTGTTCTGGAGTGCTGGAGTAGTGTTCTCCTTTCCCTGACAGAGCATTGGCAGTTCCATTTTGTCATCCAAGGTGATATGTAAACTGAAAGTTGAAACGAGTGGCGAGTTATGTTCAGCATAACTTTCAAGTGTTGAGGGTCTTAGTTGAATGGAGATAATTTAGGTTTCTGTGATCCATAAATTACTGTAGTGGATGGGTTGCTCCCCTTGAAGGAATGTCTTCATTCATTGTAAGTGGTTTTGCTAGTAGTTCTCAGTCTATGGTCACATAATGGCACTGTGAGTGACAGCTTTTTTGAAAAGCAGAAGCAGGGGTGCAGCTCCCGGTTAGGCCCGTGTTGTTGGGACAACATTGCATTTATGGCCACATCTGAAGCATCCATTTCTATGATAAATGGCTGCAAAAGGTCAGGATTAACCATGAAAGAAGATGGTTGTAAATGCCCATTTTAACTGATCAAAGGCTTAGTATTCATTCAGGGTTCATCTGAAGGTAGCAGGTTTCTTAAGTGGAACAGTCTCATATGAATCTCCAGTAGAAGTTAGCAAAGGCAATGAAACATTTAAAGGTGAACTTTAAAAGAGATGCCTGCAAAAAAATGAGCACATGCATGCACAAATAGTGCATATTCACGATTTTATAAATCTCAAACATACATGCACAAGTAATGGTGCATAAATACATTTGCTCTTAAAAAAAAGGGGTGGGCCAGGGGAATTCCAGGGTGAGGGGGGCGTCAACATTTACGCATATATGGGCGGATTTTAAAACAATACGCGCGCCGGTACTTTTGTTCGCGCCACAGGTACTTTTGTTACGCGCGAGGGCCCTGCGTGCGTAAATCCTGCTGGATTTACGCGCGCAGGGGTTTTAAAATCCGCCCCATAACGTATTATTTTAAAACCTGCCAATGTGATGCACATGCGGCCGGGGTGGATTGGCCTATCGGGGGATCGGGCATCCCCCGGTGGGCCGGTCGCTCCAGTCACATGGTCTGCCATGCGAGGCCGTGATGGAGCCGCGCTCGGCAGACCACGTGATGTGTCCTGGGCCGGCCTGGGCGGCGAATCCCCGGGCCGGTCTTCCTCGGGAATCCGCCGCTGCATGAGGCTGTTACCTGCATATATTTACCTCTGTTAATTATCTGGTATTAAGTCAGAATAAAATTCTTTATAGCCAATCAATGACTGGATGAAGGGTCTGGGTAAACTGGGGAGGGGGAGTTCAGGCTGAAGAATTGGGAGGGTCTTGATGACCTAGAAATAGATAGATGTTAGCTCAAATCTTTACCTCCTAGAATATGTTTACTCTCCTTACATTCTTGGGCTGCTTGCAGTGGAATCTGATGCCAACTGTAGTGATGCCTTACCTCTAGCACCTCCCTGTAGCCTAGTCGTCAGCCTGTTGGGCCCTCTTTCTCTCTTTCATCTTCTGGAAGGTCTCTCAGAAATCCTTACCTAGAATCCTTCTCCTCAACTCTCCTCCTAGCCGCTTCTGTGGAGATATCGGTCCCATGCTGCTGCTCAGCAAAGAAACCTTGCCCAATGGAGGCCTGCTGCATCTCCATTGCATCTTGACACTATTCTGATAGCAGACTGGCAAGGTCTAGTGAGACCTCTGTAATACTGAGGGCACTTAGGGGGTCATTTTCTAAAGGGATTGCATGCGAAAAGGGACTTTTCGCGTGCGATACCTAGATCGGGGTGGGTTCTGGGCGGCATCCGCACCGGAAGGGGAGGAGTTGGGGCGGCACCGGGGCGGATGCCGCGAAGACATCGCTGACGGTGAAAAGGTAAGGACCCTTATCGCCATCAGTAATGCACCCAATAGCACCACCTTTCACGGTGGCGCTATTGGTTTGCGAAAGCTGGCAGCGATCGCACCGCGGTGGTGCGATCGCTGCTGGCTTTCGCAGGCCCACCCCCCGCTTCACCCCCCGTTTCCGCCGGATTCTCTAAGGTCTGCGACCTTAGAAAATCCAGGCCTTAGATAAGCTAAAGCTGGCCCATGCAAAAACATACTAAGTTGAAGAACAGCAAGTAACAATCAAACCTCTAATTCAAAAATCCATCTTCATTCTTGTAACAAAAAATGAACCACATTACCTCCATGTCCAAATATCACCTAATGTAAAACTAGAAATCTCAAATCACTGATTGTATGTCCATATTCTGTCCAATGGGAACTTAATGGCATCTCATAACGACTACAGCAACTAGAGTTACAGTGCTCTGAAATCCTTATTTTAATGGCTTGCATAGTTTTTGAATATGTACCATGGGGTATTTTATGTGATTGTTTCACATGATTATATTTTGTTAATTTGATTGTTTTTAATTATGTTTTATTTTTTAGTGATAATACTGCAGGGCGTTTTGGTTAGATGAAGGAGCCCCTGAAGAAGCTGTACCAGTGAAACCTATTGGGCTAGTGGTGTTTATTAAACATATTTTGCATGTGATGATCTGCACCCGATTATGAGACTTTTTAAACTGTCTCATAAATAACTGCATCTGTACAATTATTTGGCATCTAAAGATCTTTATGTGACTGCCGATGGAAGTTACCATACCAACAGTGATGCTTTGGGAGCAAACCATTATGATGGCGAAACCGAATGACGGTATATATAAAACTCGATAAAATAATCACCCTGGTATGCTTTGGTGTTATGGATATATAACATTCCTTTTGATATTATTGATAATAAAAAAATATTTTCACCATTGACTAAATCCAACTGTATATAATACTTTTTTTTGTTTTCTCATCAAATGTGTATGGATAATTGGTATGGATGTATGTATGATTGAATGTGTTGGTATGATGGTGGGCCCTGTGTAGTGTACCAGATATTTAGGGATATGTTTATATTCTATGATTTATGAATATAAGAATTTGGCTAGCTAAAATTTATGGTAAACGATATGTTTACATTTTGCAATTTTTTTGATATTTTGTAAATAATATAAATGATTGTAAAATAATAAAAATTGATATTAATTAATGTGAGCATAATTTTTGTACCATACATATTTCTATTTTATTCTTTGATGTATGAAAACTTCTTTTTGTTTTTCTCTGTTATAGATTCACCAGTATATATAATAATGCCATACATTCAAAAAGTAATATCTCTTATCAGATAATTGCTTGACAGGCTTATGTTCAAATATTATCACCATCCAATGAAAAACTGTTAGTGCTTCTCCTTGCAACCAGTAGGTTAATATTGACGTCTTTGCTACCAGAAATGCTTTTCTAAAAAATAATTGTTTCTGCTTTGTTATGATAGGTGTTATCTCATCTAAATTCTCAAAAAGACATACTTTCAAAGAATGTGGAAGCAATACAGAGAGAATTTTTTTGCTAAGTATTGCAATATTCTTGCACTCGAGAGCAGCTCCAGAAGTTATGAGAATATGCCCCTCTGGACTCTGCACATTTGATACATTGATCGGAAGAGAGAAGTCGTGCTTTACATGCCCAAGTCTGTGGCATGTACATTCGCCTGAGAAACTTAATTGTTTTTCCTGCTTTGTGAACAGCATGAGTATGAGCCTCCAAGGTCTGTGCTGACAGTGGGAGAATGAGTCTGAATTGCCAGTCTAAGATAAGGTCCAGGAGTCTATAACTAAGGTCAGATTTGAAGAGCAGGCTAAGGTTGAAGACCAGACTGAAGCTGAAGCCAAGAACGAAGCTGCAGACAAGGCAAGGATGAAGCTAAAGGCTGAGGCTGAAGATGAGGCAAGGCTGGAGCTGAAGACAAAGCAAGGATAAGGCTGAAGCAAGACTGAGGCTGAAGCCTGTGGATGAAGGCAAGGCAAAACTGAGAATGAGGACAAGACAAGATGACCTTTTTGCTGAGGCAGAGAGAGGACATCAGGGACGCCCTTTTATAGGGTGAAGAGTCGTGACATAATTTAAGGGTACTGCAGGCTTTTCCCTCCGCGGGCCCTTCAAGAGAGCTGACTTCGGGCGTGCACATGCCTATGAGGGAGGTCCAAAGGTGGCGATCCTGGCAGTGTTCTGCCACATTGTATTGTTCAGCAGCTTCCTGCCCGGTGAGGTCTGCTGGCTTTGGGGGTGCGAGCAGCCACTCACAGGTGTTGCATCTGTTGGTCGCAGATGGCTGCGACCACTCTGCCTTACCTCTTTTTCTCCCCTTTCTCTCTCTTTGGGCAAGATGGCTGCCTCTGATGCCAAGGGCCTCAGCGTTCTCAAACTAGTATGGGCATCCCCATCCGCCATGCTCACTCCCATGGTCTCCTAGGGCGCGAGTGCGCACATCTCCTACGCTCAAATACACATCATGGCGGGAACGTTGGGGGCGCCCTACCGCATGACGTCAGTACCTCTGGGTATATCTAACCTCTGCCTCCGCTACCACCTTGAGTTAGCAAAGACTTCTCTTTGCTACTCTGACTGTTCTAAGCTGCTCACTTTTAGATATGCACAAGTGACACATATACCCATATGGTGGATCCTTAAAGCGAAGCCCCTCCCTGTCTTACTATTATAAAACATTGGCTGGTGTTCGGGGGAATGAGGTGTTTACCTTATTGGCTTCCCGATGGAATGGGGAAGTTGCTAATCTCATTACTGAGGAGCAGCTGAAGCTCTGTTTCCGTTCGTTTCGGGGAATATCAACTAATGTCTATTATCATGAACTACAATTTAAATTTTTATGGAGAGCCTATGTACCACCCAAGGTAGCGGTCCACTACCAACTGGTGGTGTCGGCTCTTTGTGGGAAGTTTCAAAGGGAAGTGGGGACTTTGATGCATGTGTTTTGGAGTTGCCTCCTGGTTAAACCATTTTAAATTCACATTCTCAAATTTTTGTCTCAAAATTTGGAACTTACTCTGTTGCCTACTCCGCAGCTGGTCCTCTTCGGGATATCCTAGCTGCGCTGGTGCGTGTCTGGGGACCCCGAGTGTTCCTTCGGAAGGCCTTATGTGTGGGGAAGAAGGTCATTCTCTTGCATTGGCAGCAAGCAGCGGCTCCTTCATTTTGGACATGGCGTAACCAATTGCACGGCGTGGTTACCATGGGCAAGGAATTGGTCAAGACCTCCTGTCAACAGCGTTGGAAATTTTTGCTAAATTGGGAACCTTACATCCAAACTTTGCCGCACAGGGCCCGGAGTCTGATACTAAATAATTAATGGCTGATGGGACAGTTAATAGTACCCTATATCCATTATCATGCCAATTGTTGTGTGGAAGTCTAGCACTAAGCTGTAGGAGGTTTGGGGGGGGGGGGGTGAGGGGGGAAGGGGGGGGGACAAAAGGGGGGGGAGGGGGGACTGGGAGGGATAATGTGTACAAATATGAGTGCTTGTGATGATCATATGATGTAGTGCCTCCATTGCTGTTGTTTATCTTTTGGTATAGGATATCTCGCTTTAATCGCGGCATCATTGTTGTTACCTGTGTTTCTTTCATGCTCAATAAAATCGTTTTGACATAAAAAAAAAAAGGAGAGATCACAAGTCAGTATTAAGACTAATTTTAATCCCATCCAAAATTTCCTGAATCTGCAGCCGCCTATTTAAATATTCCAGCTGCTCTTCTGTTAGTTTGGATAAAACCAAAATTCAGTTTATTGGTGTTCACCCCTCTCATGATCTTCTGCATATAGAGTTTCATAAAATTCTTTGAATAGTTTGCAAATGTCATTACCAAAGAACATTTATGACCTTCCTTATTTAAGAGCAACTCCATGTAAATTCTCTGTCTCTTAAAATGTACTAAATTAGCATTTCCAATTCGGCCATATTGCCGAATTGGAAAAACCTATGGCTTGAAGCCTTTATCATATTTTGTGCTCTTTGGTGTAGACAAGTATTGAGGGCACAAAGAATAACTCTACTGTCATTCCTTATTTTAACTGAAGGCTTTTTAAAGAGTTTTAATTTAGCCTTTATCAAGTCCTCCTCCAACCTCAAGATATCCCTATTAAACTGCTTCCCTTTCCTGATTAAAAAAGATGCCATTTCACCCCATATTACAGCTTAGCTGGTCTCCCAATACTGAATCCCCTTTATGCTACTCATTGTTTGTCCCATCATTTGTTTTATATGTATTGTGCAAAATCCTTGTCTTCAACTAGATGCTCTGGAAATTTCCATAGCCTTTTCCCTTAGACTTCTCCCTGAACTGTAATGTCTGTCAAAATAAATGAATGATCTGAGATTTTCTCTGAACAAAACTCTGCCTTAGTAACTTTTGAAAATAGTCCTTCAGTTAGTAGCATATAAATGACATGGGGGTCATTTTCAAAAGGGTTTGCATGCGAAAAGGGACTTTTTGCGTGCGATACCTAGATCAGGGTGGGTTCTGGGCAGCATCAGCACTGGAAAGGGAGGAGTTGGGGCGGCACCGGGGTGGATGCCACGAAGACGTCACTGACTGCAAAAAGGTAAGGGCCCTTTTTGCCGCCAGTTTCGCGCCTAATATCACCACCTTTTACGATGGTGCTATTGGGTGCGAAAGCCGGCAGCGATCGCACCGCGGAGGTGTGATCGCTGCCAGCTTTCGCAGGCCCGCCTCCTGCTTCGCCACCCCTCCCCCCATTATCACCGGATTTTCTAAGGTCTGTGACCTTAGAAAATCCAGGCCATAGTCTAGTGTGCACGGGAAATGTGCGTATAGCCCTTTTTTCACACGCCAAGAATCTATCGGCTTCAGGGACTTACATAAATAAGGTAAACCTTTACTTTTCCCCATTGCTGGATGTGAAATTCCTGAGGACCTATCATATGTGGGATCCCTGACACAAATAAAGTCCCCAACCAGTATCAGGGGGGCCTTTAAGATTTATCAATAGTGTGTGCACTAATTTAACAAAAAACCCAGTGCTATAATTATTGGTTGCATATATATTGCATAATGTTATTTCCTTCTCAAACAATTTACCCACCATAATGAGAAATCTGCATCTCTGCAACAACCCAGACCATCTGTGTTCCATGAAACAAAATGTGTGTTATCACCCAGATTTAATCCAACATATCTTGGCCCTTGTAATCAAAGAGGAGAGATAACAGCCCTCCAGCCTAGGCTTTCAGCTCCTCTCATCCCTGTGGACATGTTGCTGCAGAACTGCCATTTGCACAGTAACAAGAGTATAGTGTTCTTCCCCCAGATCTTCCCTCCCTCTCCACCCCCTCCCTTCCCACCCTTCCAAAAACAACCTCTCCCAACTTTATACAGAGAATAATAAAGATCATTCTAGTCACAAGTAAGTGCCCCTCTGGCCCAGCCTCTTGCAGCATCTATCTCATAACAGTCGTGGTGGCCATTAGATAACTACAAAAGAAAAAAGAGATATAGAGAACACAGCTTAATTGTACAAACTCAGGTGTCGTCTCCCTTTCAGAGGAACATTTCCTTTCCCAGACAAGGTGTATGTCAGTCTTTATCCAATTCTTTTGCCTTCAGGATGTTTTCAATGATACGTTGAGATCCTTTATACGTAAGCTTTAGCTTGACTGTGTACTGCAACAAGAACATGATAAAATTCAGTGGGCGCGTGAGCCCAACTTGTGTGCACATCCCCCAATTTTGGTGTGCGCTGGTCTTTTCAAATTCACCTTAAACGGGGAAACATTCTTGGGTAAATTTTACCCACAAATGTTTGCACCAATTTTCAAAATGAAAGAATACACATAGGGACAGATTTTCAAAGACGTACGTGCGTAAGATACGCGCGTACCCCCCGAAATCCTGCCCCAAGCTCCCCCTGCGCGCACCGAGCCTATGTTGAATAGGCTCGGCGGCGCGTGCAAGCCCCGGGTCGCACGTAAGTCCCAGGGCTTTCCTGGGGGGCGTGTCGGGGGCGTGTCGTGGCAGCGTGTCATCCGGGGGGCGGGGCTGCAGGCATGGTTCTGGCCTGGGGGCATTTCGGGGGCGTGGCCGAGGCCTCCGAAACTGCTCCTGGGCAGGGGAATCACGTGCCAGCGGCTGGGTCGGTGCACACGAGTTACTCCTGCCTTGGGCAGGTATAACTTTTCAAACAAAGGTGGGGGGGGCGGGGGTTTAGATAGGGCTGGGGGTGGGTTAGGTAGGGGAAGGGAGGTGAAGGTGCGGGGGTGGAAGGAAAGTTCCCTCCGAGGCCACTCCGATTTCAGAGTGGCCTCGGAGGGAGTGGAGGTAGGCTGTGCGGCTCAGCAGGCATAACTTTTCAAACAAAGGTGGGGGGGTTTAGATAGGGCTTGGGGGTGGGTTAGGTAGGGAAAGGGAGGGGAAGGTGCAGGGGGGGGGGGGTGGAAGGAACATTCCTTCCGAGGCCGCTCTGATTTCGGAGCGGCCTCGGAGGGAGCGGAGGCAGGCTGTGCGGCTCGGCGCACGAAGGCTGCCGTTTTTGCGCAGCCTTGTGCGTGCTGACCCCAGATTTTAAAAGATACGTGCGGCTACGCGCATATCTATTAAAATCTGGCATACTGTTTTTTGCGCCGGTCGCACAAACTAAAGTATGCGTGGGCGTACTTTTTTAAAATCTGCCCCATAATTTCACTTTGAAAATTATCCCAGAAAAACTACTCAT
Source organism: Rhinatrema bivittatum (assembly GCF_901001135.1). NCBI lineage: Eukaryota > Metazoa > Chordata > Amphibia > Gymnophiona > Rhinatrematidae > Rhinatrema > Rhinatrema bivittatum. The sequence continues at coordinate 62,351,754 of NC_042625.1, read as the reverse complement.
GCCCATTTACACCTGGTAACCTGTGTGCATAGTTTTCTGAAGAAAAACTACATGTATACTTTTGAAAATCCAAAAGCATACCCATAGTTTCAAATTCTTCCCCAGTCCTGCCCTTGGGAACTTCTCTTGTCACTCCAGGTAAAAGCATGTGCCCTACACTTGTACATTTACCCACATATAGGTTGAGCAATTTTTAAGAAACTCATTTCCTGGGTAAAACACAGTTTTACCTGCAGAAATTGCTTTTAAAATTACCCTCTAATTGCACATGGTAACATATTTATTTATTTATTTATAAACTGTATATCTCCCTTTTTTAAAATACTAGGTGGGTTACAACAAAACAGTCATAAAAGTATACATCATGAATATCATAAATAATACAAAAAATAATAATCTAAGACAAAATAGTTAAAACAAAATCAATCCAAACTAAAAAAGTCAATATAAAAAGAACAAAAACTAAAAATATATTAAATTAAAATAAATTAAAAGAATAAAAAAAATTTAAAAATGTCTAACATAACATCTTTAGAAAAGGTGGAAAACTGCTTACTTTACATAAAATCAAAATAGCTTCAAAACAGGATATTCCTAAGGCATCTTTGAAAACTTATAAACTATTAGCATGTCAAAAACTGGACAGTGACTAGTTGTCAAATGCCTGCTTAAATAAGCCTTTAGATATGTAAAAATCACTATGGGGATTTTTCCCTAGACTTTCAATCTCACTTTTAATTCTCAAAAATGATAAAAAATATTTTGAAAGGACTTCTGAAAGCCTAGTCCTAAATACACTAACAAAACTTCATCCAACTGGTTATTTTTTCCTTTTGGTGCTATGACCTGAACTACTTACCTCCCGCTTTTTTTTTTTTTTTTTGTAATTGTCTTTTAAACCTCAACATTAAAGGTGATTAGATATTTAAAGGCCTTCCCATGTCATTAGTTAATGCTTGATGAGCTTGCTTAGGTTCCAGCCAGCTGTAAGGCAGGATCTTAGTGATAATACATCACCCAGCTCCAGTACGCCTGCACAGTCTCCAGGTCATGTGCCCCACCAGATTCTGCCTCTGTGCGCCTCACAGGTTGGAGGGGTCGGAGACGGGTTTAATTTAAAGATGAACCGCGCTTGGATTGCCAAAGGAAATGGCGTGTCAGCTACATCAAAAATAGATACTGTTTTGCAGATATATGGGGGAAGAGAAGGACGCTGCCAGTGCTATTAATTACTTGGATTGCCTTTAAATGTCAAAGCAAATCCTTAGCCATTTCTACCCTAAGACTTAAATCATCCAGAGAGACAGGGTCAACCTCAGCATACTGGGGTACTAGACAAGGAAAAAAAAACCTGGGCATGTATAGAAATGTAATATACCTTAATGTTTTACATGAGAAATAATAGGATGGCCACTGAAGGATTCTATCAAAGGATTTCTCCTGAGACCTTCCCTTGTGCATTTATAAATGTCTTGGATGCATATCAAAATATTAATAAAAAAAATTATTTCCAAGAGAGACTGTAGACTGAAAGTTAACTTTAACACACTTTTACTGTAATGCTCAGCCATTTAGACTAAAATGTCAGTGGAACATGATGTTAATATATTTGTGGTATTCACATATGAGAACATCAGGTTACTGCACACACACATGGAGATTATTTTCAAAGTTTACAAAGATATAGAGTGAACTCTCTTGTAGGAGATTTAGATCATCAGAAAGCTTCTCAAATACTATAATTCATAAAACAGGAAATCAGACCTAATAATATTTTTTTCCAGGTTGATGTATTTGTATGACAAAACCAAAAAAATGGTATCAAACCCCTTGCTGTTATTTACTTCCCTTAACTGGCAGGGCTGGAATCTACAGACACTCACTAGGATCTGATTGACGGATCAGGATAGCTTTTGGATGCCGTCCAACTTGACCTGGATACATCTGGGACAAACATGACTCATAGTGCCTTAGTGGTGCAGTCTGGATCTTTATTAGCAGGGTCAGAGATCATTGTCTGCTGCTAGTGGGAGAGCTACTGGCTGAGCACACACTACATGCACACCAGCATTTCAGAGCTTTGTAAGAGAAAGATTTAAGAGAGAAAAGAATAATATGGCTCACAGTAGAGGGTTTTCAAACTCAAGCATGGCCCCAGAGGGTAGATAGAATAATTGTCTCTGGGCCACTCCACACAGTTTCACTAGTCAGAGGTGACTTGCAATGTTCACAGTGGCCATTGATATCATGAAGCACTTAAACTGCAACAGATGAACCAAAAGAGTACAGCAGTGAAATTTAACATTATTGGCAAACATTTCCTAAGCTCTATAAATAGATCCCATAATCTCAGGGCATATTGATCAGTTAACTCAATATTTTGGGGCAGAACTAGCTTGATCTCACCTATCGTTTTAGGTTCCATTATTGCCTCTTTGTGTCTTATCCCCAAGCCTCCTAGTTTAATCGGTTATGTTTCATTTTGTATGGTTTTGCATTATTTGGAATAAAAGGTGCACATCTGATTTTAAAAATCTCCCCCTCTAATTTCACTTTCCAGCTGTTGCCTGGTGTTGGATTTGTTTAATTAATTTTTTTGTAGGGAATTGGTAAGCATCCACAGAGCTAATACATTCAAACAGGCCGATGCAATATCGGCGCACGGAAAACAGGCAGGCTGATCGACCTCTCCGGGGCGACCAATGCAATATGCAAATGGGCTGCCATGGTAAAAAGGAGGTGCTGGGGGGGGAGGAATTGTACGCCCCTAGCACCTCCTCGACAGCAGGCACCCAGGAGAAGTAGCTGTTGGAGGGTTAGGAAAATGGATACTCATTAATTGTGTCCCTTTTTCTAACCTGTCCGCTGGCACACTTTTTTTTTTTTTAATTTTATTTTGGACAGTTCTACTTTTTCATTCCTTCCAACTTAGTATCGCCACAATATTAAGTCGGAGGAAATACAGAAAAGCAGTATTTTCTGCTTTTCTGTACACTTTTTTGGGCTCCTCCAAAATTAACGCCTGCTGCGGAGCAGGCGTTAATTTTGGAGATTAAAAATGTGTGCATTTGGGCGCACATTTTTTTTGCATTGTGGGGAAACAGCTAATAGCCTAATCAACATGAATTTACGTGATGAGCGCTATTATCTGTGCGCTCTACTGGATGTGCATTTTGGACGTGTTAAGCTGCATTTTGCATGGGGGTTATGGATGTGCATCCAAAATGCACATCCAATCGCATGTTGAGCCATGTGCTGCAGCCAGCATACAGTATTGGATAGGACAGAAAGTATTTAAACACTAATATTTCCTTCACAACTAAAAAGTTTGAATTAAAAGGGTGGATCTTTATGAAAAGGCTGAATATCAAATGCTTATAAATAAATACATAGATTTATTTGTTTCAACTACCAATTGCATTATCTAAATAAGATTTTCTCGCACTGTTGCTTTAAGCAACCAGATGCTTATTGTTGAATAAGACTCTTTAAGTATCTGTTTTATGTGGTGCCCTTTGCTGAAGAAAGCAGAGCAGTGATGGAAGCACTCAGGATCAGTATTAATTAGAAAGAGAACTTCTTTAAAAGTCGCCAAACCAGCTCTGATTCTACCACTTTTTTTTTTTTTTTTTAATAAAAGATGCTTTAAAAAATTGTAAATACTTGCTTCACATCTGGAATGAAATAGAACCATGAAGGGGTATTTTAATGATTTTGTTTTGTTCAAACCGGTGAAGAGGTCGCTGAAAATATTTCTTATAGTCTCAGTGAGAGGCAGGAAACAATGACCAGTTCAACTAGGGCTGAGCTTAGAAGAATCAGCTGAAGAGGGACCCAGGATCGTTGACGTTAGTGGCTCCACCTCCCTCGCTGAAAGCAAATGAGGAGGGTCTTCCATAGCTGCATGGTGTTCCCCCAAAGTACAGGTCTTATGGCAAGCAACTCTATTCTCCCTCACCCTCTCCACCCAAGGATAACCTTGCATTCAATGGTTATTTAATGTTCAGTGAGATCTACCTGGTAAGAGAAATTGGAACTTTTGCAGATAAAGCGATTGCTACAGAGGAGTTGGTGGGAGGGGGGAGGGAGGAGGGAGATTGAGACTGACAAGACACTTCATTTACAGAATGCAGAATGGACAGCTTTACTGGTCGACTTTAAATGCCCTAAGTGCGTCAAAGCCAGGAGTTATGCTCATGACTCGGCCCAGCGTGCACTGCATGGATTATAAAAAGCGCCCAAGTACGTGCATATCTCCCAGTAGGTGCACAAATCGTAAAGTTCAAAAAAGGGGCAGGGCATGGGCAGGCCGAGTCTGTAATATGAAGTGTGCACGTAAGTATTTACGCAGACAAGCACACGCCGGGTCCCCTACTGCGTAACTTTGCTTCTGCTATGGCGGCATGTAAGTATTAAAATAAAATAAACTAGGCTAGTCAGCAGAGTTTTAGGGGTCGGAGCTAATAGGGTAAAAGGGAGGCAAGTTATAACCAACCAAACCTAAACATTTCCACATAATCTACCCCGAAACCAACCAAACCTATACATTCCCACATAATCCCCCCCCCCACCCAGATTCCCAGCCTCCATCCCCCCCACCCCACCCGCCCTTTCCCCCCCCCCTCCTAAGGCTTTCCCTTTTTTTCCCTTTCTTCCCCCTCCTTAGGCCTTTTTCTCCCCCCTCCTTAGGCTTTTCCCCCCCCTCCCAAGGCTTTCCCTTTCGCCTCTCCTTGCCCGCCCTTCCCCTTTTATCTTCCTACAATTTTACAAAATTGTTCATTTTAGTCCGATATAATCAATCCTATGCTAATTGTCACTAATGTAAATATTCCTTTTTCTGTAAATAAGTTCCTTTTATTTCTTATGTTAACGGTTGTTTTTTATACTCTCACTCATGCTACCTATCTTTCCCTCTCTCCTTCCTGTCTCCCTTACCCCCCCCCCCCCCTTTTTCTTGCCTGCTCCCATCCCCCGGCCCCCTGTTCATTGTAATTTCCTCCTTTAACTGAGTTACTTGTAAACCGGCGTGATGTGCCTCACGAACGTCGGTATATTAAAAGTTGTTAAATAAATAAATAAATAAATAAATAAGTTAGCTAGGGGGTTTAGGAAGTCCTTTCCTTTACTGGGGCAAATTGGGAACAAACTGGGGAAACAGGTAATTGCATCGGACACATGCGCACATCAATATAAAATCGTGCGCACATGTACGTGCGTATATATGATTTTATAATAAGTGCACATATGCACGTTAGGGATGTGAATCGTTTTCCATATCGTCTTAACGATAGAAATCGTGTGGCAGGGCAAGAAAATCGTCTTAGGCACGATTTTTTAGTTAAAAAATCGTTAAAAATCGTTTTTTCCGATTAGTGCGCACTAACTCGAGTTAGTGCGCACTAACGGGAGTTAGTGCGCACTAACTGAAAATGATACAATTTGACACTTTTCAGGTCAGTTAAGGTCAGTTTAGGAATGAATATGTATTCCTATTGGCTGCCCTCTTATTTATTCATGTTACCAAGTTTCCTACTGACAGTATATGGGGGATGGGAAATGGAAACAGTTGGTAGCTTGACAAAACAAGTAATGTGATCAGTCAATGTGACTAGAACTTGTGCCCTAACCCTGATACCAGGGGTATTGTGATCTTCCTGCACACAGTGCCCTATCCCTATTAATACCAGGAGTGTTGTGATCTTCCTGCACACAGTGCCCTATCCCTAATACCAGGGGTGTTGTGATCTTCCTGCACACAGTGCCCTATTCCTGATACTGGGGGTGTTGTGATCTTCCTGCACACAGTGCCCTATTCCTGATACCGGGGGTGTTGTGATCTTCTTGCACACATCCCGATATCAGGGATAGGGCACTGCGTGCAGGAAGATCACAACACTCCTGGTATTAATAGGGATAGGGCACTGCATGCAGGAAGATCACAACACTCCTGGTATTAATAGGGATAGGGCACTGCATGCAGGAAGATCACAACACCCCTGGTATCAGGGATAGGGCACTGTGTGCAGGAAGATCACAATACCCCGGAGGAGTGAGGGTCAGGCAGCTCCCCCCTGTCTGTGAAGCCAGCCTCTCACTAGTAATGCAGGGAGGGAGCTGTCTCAGACTTCACCATCCTCCCCCCCCCCCCTTACCCACACACCATTCACTAGCTGGGACATGGGGGAAGTCAGGAGTGAGGGTCAGGCAGCTCCCCCCTGTCTGTGAAGCCAGCCTCTCACTAGTAATGCAGGGAGGGAGCTGTCTCAGACTTCACCATCCACCCCCCCCCCTCACCCACACACCATTCACTAGCTGGGACATGGGGGAAGTCAGGAGTGAGGGTCAGGCAGCTCCCCCCTGTCTGTGAAGCCAGCCTCTCACTAGTAATGCAGGGAGGGAGCTGTCTCAGACTTCACCATCCTCCCCCCCACCCTCACCCACACACCATTCACTAGCTGGGACATGGGGGAAGTCAGGAGTGAGGGTCAGGCAGCTCCCCCCTGTCTGTGAAGCCAGCCTCTCACTAGTAATGCAGGGAGGGAGCTGTCTCAGACTTCACCATCCTCCCCCCCCCCCCTCACCCACACACCATTCACTAGCTGGGACATGGGGGAAGTCAGGAGTGAGGGTCAGGCAGCTCCCCCCTGTCTGCGAAGCCAGCCTCTCACTAGTAATGCAGGGAGGGAACTGTCTCAGACTTCACCATCCCCCCCCCCCCCCTCACCCACACACCATTCACTAGCTGGGACATGGGGGAAGTCAGGAGTGAGGGACAGGCAGCTCCCCCCTGTCTGTGAAGCCAGCCTCTCACTAGTAATGCAGGGAGGGAGCTGTCTCAGACTTCACCATCCTCCCCCCCCCCCCTCACCCACACACCATTCACTAGCTGGGACATGGGGGAAGTCAGGAGTGAGGGTCAGGCAGCTCCCCCCTGTCTGTGAAGCCAGCCTCTCACTAGTAATGCAGGGAGGGAGCTGTCTCAGACTTCACCATCCTCCCCCCCCCCCCCTCACCCACACACCATTCACTAGCTGGGACATGGGGGAAGTCAGGAGTGAGGGTCAGGCAGCTCCCCCCTGTCTGCGAAGCCAGCCTCTCACTAGTAATGCAGGGAGGGAGCTGTCTCAGACTTCACCATCCTCCCCCCCCCCCCTCACCCACACACCATTCACTAGCTGGGACATGGGGGAAGTCAGGAGTGAGGGTCAGGCAGCTCCCCCCTGTCTGTGAAGCCAGCCTCTCACTAGTAATGCAGGGAGGGAGCTGTCTCAGACTTCACCATCCTCCCCCCCCCCCCTCACCCACACACCATTCACTAGCTGGGACATGGGGGAAGTCAGGAGTGAGGGTCAGGCAGCTCCCCCCTGTCTGTGAAGCCAGCCTCTCACTAGTAATGCAGGGAGGGAGCTGTCTCAGACTGGTATCAGGGTTAGGGCACTGTGTGCAGGAAGATCACAACACTCCTGGTATTAATAGGGATAGGGCACTGTAAGAGATGACTGTAGTAGATTGAATAAAGATCTGATGTTTCTGCTCTCCTCACACCAAACAAAAACAACACACAAGCAGAGAAGCCCTTCTTTCAAAGCTGAGCTAGTGAGTTAAGTAGGAGGAAAAGTAAACATACTGGTGCCAGTGTGGCTACTTAAAAAATACACTTACCAACAATCAATTACATATATTTGAACTGTGTACAGTTCCAGCCAGGACCACCTTTCTAAAATGCACAGTGATTGGCAAATTCAACATGCACTAGCATTTCAGGTGCCTGCTAACAAAAATAATAAACAAACAAGTTCTAGTCACGTGAGTGCTGATCATTACATTACTTTTTTTGTCAAGCTTCCAACTGTTTCCATTTCACATCCCCCCAACCATATTGGTAACATCAATAGATAAGAGCACAGCCAGCCAATAGGAATACATACATACATATTCATTCCTAAGTGACCTTTACTGACCTGGGAAGTGTGAACACTTTGTTTCATTTTCTGTTGGTGTTCGTTAGTTTCCAGTTCCATTTCCCATCCCCCCAACCATCACCTCAGTGGTAACCTTGGTAATATCAATAGATAAGAGGGCAGCCAGCCAATAGGAACACATATTCATTCCTAACTGACCTTCAGTGACCTGGAAAGTGTTTATTTGTATCATTTTCAGTTAGTGCGCACTAAATCGAGTTAGTGCGCACTAACGGGGAGTTAGTGCGCACTAACACGATTTAACGATTTTTAACGATAAATCGTTAGAATTTCTATTGTATCGTGTTCTATAACGATTTAAGACGATATAAACATTATCGGACGATAATTTTAATCGTTGAAAAACGATTCACATCCCTAATGCACGTACGAGTATATACACTAGAGATGTGCTTCGGCTGAACCTTTTGGTTCGGCCTTCATTATCAGCCTGCCGTGGGAAATTTCGGTTTCCCGTGGTTCAGGCCTTTTTTTTTTTTTCGGCCACCCTGAATTTCAACCCCGTTAGTGTGCACTAACCCCGAAAAACGAAATTTGTCTAATTCATCTTAGACGAATGCACATCCCTAATATACACATGTATGTTATAAAATCACTGTGTCCATGCGCGTGAGCCGGCAAACGTGTGCACATGTGTGCCTGAGTGCGGCTCTTAAAATTCACCTTTTAGAGTAAAACCCTTACTGCTGGAAGTATTTATAATCTGGTGGTATTGGCCTTAGCTGTGCTGATTAGAGATCAGTGGGAAAACTGATTTTTGTAGGTGTTCCTTATGCTAAAGTACTGTAGGAATATGCTGATGATGTGTCCATCTATATAATTTTTCACCTGTTCATGTGTGGGAATTTGCATACGTAACTTTCAGAGTTAAGCGTGTAACTTGAAGGTTAGTTTGCAAATTTGAGAGTTACATATGAAGTTGCATAAATTGGAAAAGTCAAGGGGTGTACAGATTAAACCTGCATTCTTTTCCTCCTGTGACCTTACAGGAAAGGTTGGTAGCGTCCTCGCCCTCTCCTGACTCCCAATTGTACATTCCAAGCTCGATGTGGCCAATCCCAGATTCCACGGCTTCCACTCTGGCTATCCACACTTCCCCATCACATCACCCTCTAGCAGTAGCTCTCCCCATATGTTTGACACTTGTGGTCAACCAGCAGTTCCATGGCTCCCGCTGCTGGCATTGCATTCCCTCCAGCCACAGCACCCTCTAGTGATTGCTCAATAGGATCATGCCGATGCCTCTGTTCTCGCAAGCGTTCCGTGGTTCCATGCTTTCAACTACCAGCACTGATTTCTCCCCTGTCACAGCACTTGCTTTCTCTAATCTTACAGATGACTGTGTCTGAACGATTGCCCCAAACTCCTTCACTGGCTCAGAATACTGCACCAAAGGGGATTCACAGATAGGGAGGCCAGACAGACAGATGGACAGACATGACTAGGACATACCGCGTTTTCTTGCAGCAAGAATGCCTAAAAAGGACATCATGAGGACATCAAGCTAGGTTGAGAGAACATTGCCCAAATCTCATCTTGGAGTGAGTTTCCTCACTCCGAAGGCCAGAAAATCTTCACAAGAGACCACTGTTCTGTTCATAGGTGTCACGTAGAATGTCAAAGTGGCCCCTAACCCCCTACACTCTTACCTAAACCCCACCTCGAGTTACTAGGTGGGCCTACCATAGGGATACAAATACCTACCTATGGGCCATGACATTATGGCCAAGCTCTCTCTCTCTCTCTCTCTCCCTCTCTCTCTCTCTCCACCCCTAACTCCTCCTATTTTCTGAATTTGCATCACACCATACAATATGGTGCAATCGCATGCATTAACGGGGCTTTTTGCATTTTGATAAATGACCCCCATAGTTTGTTATTATTATTTCCATTTGTATACCATGGACTGTAATTAAAATTCATGTAGGAGTATTTTCAGGTTTACAAGTGATGTTCTAAGGAAGAAACTGCAGTATGCTAACTTACAATAAATATTCAACAGCATTACATTTTCTTTCTTCATATTTGCCACTTGATCCCAACTGAAAAAAAGTCTCAAGAAGTTTTGTTCTCCATCTTTGGAGCTTTCTTATGCTTATCTAGTGAGAGCAGTATCCCAACCTGCAAATAATCCAGATTCACCATATTCAAAATCCATTAGTGTGGTTTTTTTCCTTTTCTTTTCTTTCCCTCACTTTTACACCTCATGAATCTCACTTTGCTTCAGAGACAGTAGTCACTTCAAACAAAAGGCAAAGCTTTGACTTTACAACCTGTTTATACAAGGGATGAAGGATTATGAGGGAAGAGGAAAAAGAACTGTATTATCGAACACTTGCTCAACTAAATCGTTTGAAGACTGTCACAAACTTGCTAACCTCTCTCTGTGTTTATTCTCTGCTTGTCCAGTTCATTCTGCCAGGTATAACATAATTGTTTGATATGCCCATGACAAAACTACTGGCAAATAAACAGAAGATCCATTATTAAATATATTTTACTTAAACTGCTCCCATTTCAAAGGCTGTTTTTAAATTATCTAATAGTTCCTTGGCAGAGGGATTTATTGACTGCTATAGGAGGACTGGGAATTATACCTGAATGAGGCTGAGGGCAACTTTTGGTTCTAAAGGTTATTGATGAGGAAAGATGGGGGCTCAGGTAGGGTTGCCAACCGGCTCCAGATTTTCAGGACAGGTTGATCCACTCCTGGTTTTATCCCATTGCATGCTGGGATGCAATTGGACACCCAGCCTGTCCTGATTCCCTGGGGGGGGGGGGGGGCAGCGGAATCTGGATGGGATCTCCTTGCTCTTCCTTCCTTTGATTCAGTTGTTCACGTGCAGTACAGCTAAGTCTGCACAGGGTGAGGTTTAACCCTGCCCTAGAAGACCTCCAGTACTGCTTCTTTTTATCTGGCTACATTTTGTGTGCACAAAGAGTATCCACTTGGTGAAATATTCAAATGTGGGCTTTGTCCAAACAAATCTTTTGAAGATTGACTTCAGTGTTTTTAATACCACCAACTAACAAGATATGAGATCCATAGCCATTACTGTGCTCATACTTAACTCCAACCCTGATAATATTAAGCAGTATCATTTTTCTGAAGATAAAGTAAGTAATGTAACCTCTGGAAAAAAAAAATCTAAATGCTTGTAGGATCAGCATGACTTCAAGTGCATTTTCCACAGTAGTACATAGCCCCATCCCAGTAAGCTCTTGGGCATGGGGGCACATGGGAAGAGTCACAGTTCCTGCATGGGGGGGTGGGAAGAGAGTCTTTTCAAGATTTTACTCTCACTGTGGGACTCTTCTGCACACCTTTCACATACAGAAAAAAGCATACTCCAAACCTATTTTTTTAAATAAGTCTCTTCTGCAAACTGGTGCTTTCGCGGGATTTAACGTTGAAAACAACTACACCTTTTGTGCTGTTGTTATGCTGTGCGTTATGCAGAAACAGGATTTGCAATAAATATCACAAATGCTATTGTGAGCAGGGCGAGAGGGAGAGAGAGAGAGCCTCTAGGCAAGCACACCTATTAGGTAACATTTTATACCACACTAAGAGGGTCATTCTGAGCTCAAGGTGAGGATTTGGTGGTGGGCTAGGTTTTGGGGGGCAGTTTTACATGCACAGTCAGACATATGAACAGCACAGTAGACAGTGAAAATTTTATGTGATTTGGAGTGATGAAAGGTACAAAAAGATGAGATTTGTACAATGTAATCTCGACCTAGCTTGATGCACTCTCTACCCATCTACATTCGTTGCACCCTGTGAAGAGGGGGTTACATAATTAAGAGGTTTATTTACTTAACTGCGATACAATAAATTAAATATCGTGTGTTTTTTCCCTTAAATATCGCTCAATAAAAACGAGGGTGTGATTAAGCAAATGAAGTAAATATTGCTTTGTGCATTATTTTATTGTGTTATGCATTAATTTCTTGGAAAATAAAACCAGTCTCCTGCAGCTGCTGCTTCTTTGAGGGTTAATCAGGTGTTGGAGAAGAAGGAGGAGAGAGAGAGAAGTGACAGAGAAGAAAGGAGAGAAGATAGCTGTTAATAGATTACTTTAGTGGACTGTCTTTTTTTTTTTTTACTTTTTACTTATAAATTTCATATAAACAATTAATCAATATTTGCTTGACAGATATTAAGGTCTTAACAATCAAATCAGAAAAGGAAAAGAAAACAAGAAAAATTAAGTTATCAACAAACCTCAATCAAGTCCACAAAAAGAGGAAGAAGAGATAAGAGACTTTACGTAAAGAATAAAAAATACAAATGACATCACTAGCACTCTGATCTTAGAGTATTCTAATATTGTAATCATCTAGGAGTAGGAGTCGATGATGGAAGAGTCTCCAACTTATTATCCAAAAAAGCTTTCAAATGGTTAGGTTCAAAGAAAATATAACTATTATTAAGAAATGTAACCATGTGGATTGTCTTCTTTTTATCTGTTTTCCTGTGTTTATCCTTCCCATTCTCTGGTGTCTCTTGCTGTGTGTGAAAGAAGTGTGAGTGTGTTTGTTGTGTTTGTCTTGTTGGTCTGTTGTTTTTATTCAGATTGTCCAAGAAGTGAAAAAGTGTACACGCAAGGAGTGAGGATGGTGAGTGGCAGGGCTGTGAGTGGGCATAAGAGGCCTGTGAGTGAGATGAGTGACGATAGGGAGGAGAGAGGAGATGTGGGATAGACAAGTAGGGAAGGCAGGAACAGAGGAGGAATGAGGAGTGCTGGAGTACTAGAGAGGAGAGAGTTCGCAGATAGGAAAAGCAGGGCAGTAGAGTGAGAGAGGTGGGGGAGGTAGTGGGAGGAGAGAGGTACAGGGGAGAAGGCAGGAGAGACAGGAGGGAGGTTAAAGGCTGGTAAGGCAGAGAGAGCATAGCGAGAGGGAGGGGCAGAGGACAGAGAAGTTGCAGGTGCAGGGGGAGAGGCAGGAAGGGAGGGGAGAGAGTACCTGGAAGGGATGGACAGCCCCCTTAATCACACCGTAAGTGGCAACCCCAGCAGAAGGAGGCCAACCTGAGGGCAAGCAGCAGATACATGCCTGCAAGTTCTCGCATGAGAGAATGAAGTGCTCATAGAGGGAGTGTTGGCTAATTTCTGCATCTTATTTTGGCAGCCAAGACACCCAAGTCCACTAAAAGTGTCATCTGTTAGAGGATCCGGGACCAGATCAACAGATACAGTGGCAATCCATGGACCATCAAACTAGTTTCGCCACAAATACTGGGACTAAAAAAAAAGCAGCTAAAGGACAAGATAACAAAAATAAAGAAATATCAGAATTAGAATGGAGGACTAGCTCCCTGCCCAATCACCCTGAAGGAGGAGCAGCTATGAGTCCTGATGGGTTCAAGGGCAAGCAAGACGAGCTGGACACAGATCGTGAGGTGCAAGCTAAGAATTGCACAGTAGTGTGGATATCTCACTTTTGGATGAGGTTTTGGGAGGGAGGGGTTCTGGTGGCATCCAGGGAGAGCAGGCAGTTTTGTATAAGTAGCCTGCAGGTGGGTGGATTTGGGGGGGGGGGGTGCAAATAGTTATTTTATGAATGAACAGGGAAAAAGAGGTGGGAATGGGATTGGCAAGACTGGCACCTTTTTTTTAATATTCTGATGCAGTTAGGGAGTGGTAGAGAAACAGCACGAAGGGGCCAGAAGATATTTCATTACGGATATTGTAGTTCGGGCCTCAGGCCCTTTTATATCTTAACTATTTTGGGCTGTTCATAGCACTGCTGTCTATCCAGAAATCTTTGAAGATATCTGGATATGTAGCAAGTTATCTAGTTAACTTATAGGATCATTCATCAAATTGCATTAGAGTCCTAATGCACGATAAAAGGGGGTCTAATACATGATAAACATGCAATATTTATCACGTCGCATGCTAGCATGAAATTATGATATGCAAAACCAGGAAAAATATGCAAATGAGAGACTCCTACCGCTAATAGTATGCTGTGTGTTGACAGCGATATCACAAAGTCATGATGGTGTGAGTGTTGCAACCATTCTCTCTCTTTCGAACATGCCAGCAGAAACGAGATGCAACAAGGCCTTATATTCTACCTGCTGTGTCATAGAATGCACCTTCGGAGTTCTCAAAAGTAGATTTTACTGTTTGGACAAAACGGGGAAAGCATTAATATATGCCCCACCTAGAGTCGCTGAGATAATGCTTTTCTGCTGTGTATTCCATAATCTGGCTTTATGGTATGGTATCCCAGTAGGCATCATTCCAGATCTAGCTGAGGTTTTCCCATGTCCCTCTGCAGAAGCCAGAGAGACCACATGGATTGGCAGCCAACTTCAGCAAAGCGTCTTACAACACTACTTTGCCTCTTAGTCATCATCTAGTCCTTCCCATTCCATGGGAAAGAGCCCAGCAGAGTGGTTTGAGCTGGTCTCATCTCTATCTTTCTTTTATTCACAGGTTCTCTGTCTGGGTCAGTGTGTAACAGAAACTACTTAGGCCTAGTTAAGCAACACTGTGATAATGCAGCAATAGGTGCAATAAACAATAGTGGACAAAGTAGGCACCAAATAAACCTAACACCAAAGAGCTGTGGCTGTCCTAATTAATTCATATATGTTGTCAGTCCAAAAGAGTCACATCTCGCCATAGCATTCATGTAGGACTGCCAACACAGTGTACATAGCTTACCATAGCTTGCACATTCTTGCTTGCCTCAGCTACGCCTTTGACCCTGTCCTAGCCCTCACATGCTCGAGAGATGGCCCCATCCTAAATGACCTCCTCACTGACACCAAGCCAGACATCTGTGCCATCACGGAAACCTGGCTCAAAGAAACAGACATTGTCCTCCTGAACCAGCTACCTACACAATCCTACGAATTCCTATCCATTCCAAGACCCAAGAAAAGAGGAGGTGGCATCCTCCTAGCCTTCAAGAAACACCTTAATCTCAAACTCTCCCACACCACATCACCCTCCAAGCTAGAAATTGGCCTCTTCAAAGCCCCCTCACTGCAAATCTGTCTCATTTATGCCCCTCCTGGATCCATCGAACGGGACCCCTCCCCCTTAATTGAATTCTTATCTGCCAACATAAACATTGAAATCCCTTCCATCATACTAGGAGACTTCAACCTCCATGTCGATGCCACCCCCCTTACCCCTTCTTGTGAGGCATTCCTTACTGCACTCCAAGCTCTAGGCCTTAGACAAATTGTTGCCTCCCCCACGCACCAAGCTGGTCACTCCCTTGACCTTATATTCATCAACCACTGCTTCCTACCATCCCCCCCCCCCCACCTGCTCCCCTGTACCTTGGTCCGACCACTTCCTCATAAAAGCCCTCCTCCCCCTTAACTTCCCTACTACCCCCACTCCCTCAAACAACACCACCTTCACCTTCAGGAAACCCTGCTCTGGAGATGAACTGGCTCTTGCCATTTCCAACACATCCACTAGCCTTGACTGCTCCAGTCCAGAGACTGCCATCAAATCCTGGCTCAGCATGACTCTTGAAATTGCTGACAAACTATGCCCCATCTCCAGACGTAACATTACCCAACCCACAAAAAATCATCAACCCTGGTACACGACTGAACTAAGATCCCTAAAAAATACCCTCAGGCAGCGTGAGAGAAACTGGCGTAAAGCCCCCTCACCCCAACTCGCCTCAAGTTTCAAAACTACCCTTCACCAATATAGAATAACCACCCTCAAAACAAAAAGAGACTACTTTTCAGCTAAGATCCACCAATACATGTACAACCCGAAAGCCCTTTTCAATTATGTTGCCAACCTCACCAAATCCTCTCAGCCCACTATCCCTGAGAATGATGCCTCCACTAAGAGCGAAGAAATCGCCCAGTATTTCCTCACAAAAATCACCAACATCCTCCGCAGATTTCAACACCCTTCTCCATCCACCTCCCCTTCCCCCTCCCTCCAACCTTCCCCCACTTCACCCACCCTCCAAACCCTTGACCTGACTTCCGCTAAAGAAGTGGAATCTATTCTCAGAAAACTCAAACCAGCTTCCCACCCTTCAGACACCATTCCCACAAAATCCCTCCTCTCCATCCCGAACACTATATCCAAACCCATCGCAGACATCATAAACTCCTCCCTCTCTTCAGGCTCTGTCCCAGATGCTCTTAAACAAGCTATTGTCAAGCCCCTCCTAAAAAAAACAACACTAGACCCTAAAGACCCCGCTAACTTCCGCCCTATCTCTAACCTGCCCTTCCTATCCAAAATTATGGAAAAGATTGTAAACATCCAACTTACAGAATATCTAGAAAGCAACAACATTCTGCATCCAGCCCAATACGGCTTCCGTAAATACCTCAATACAGAAACCCTCCTGCTCTCCCTCACGGACCACTTACTCATAGGCATGGACCGAGGCAACTGTTACCTCCTCGCCCTACTCGACATCTCAGCTGCCTTTGATACCATCAACCACAACCTCCTCATCAACCGGCTATCCGAAATAGGCATCTCAGGCCTAGCCCTACTATGGTTTAAATCCTACTTATCTAACAGAAAGTTCTCCGTCAAGATAGGAAACGCCAACTCCACACTCTATCCCTTGTCTCAAGGTGTCCCACAAGGCTCCTCCCTCTCCTCCACCCTTTTCAACATTTATCTCACACCTCTATGTCAGCTCCTCACAGACCTCGGCCTCAAATTCTACCTCTATGCAGATGACGTTCAAATCGTCATTCCCATTCACAACTCTCTCTCAGATGCCCTTGCCTTCTGGAACACATGTCTTGCCAACATCAATGACTTCCTCACCAACATCCACCTCGCTCTAAACTCCTCCAAAACAGAGCTGCTCCTTATCTCTCCTCACCTCCCTCCCAAACCACCGATCTCCAACGATCCAGCTTTCAACGTCATAACACCCCAACCCACAGTAAGAGACCTTGGGGTTATCATAGATCAACAACTCAATCTCAAAAAACAGATCAACTCCATCCTCAAAGAAGGTTTCTTCAAGCTTCACATCCTGAAGAAACTCAAACCCCTCCTCCACTATCATGACTTCCGCACCGTTGTCCAAGCCACCCTTTCCTCAAAGCTGGACTACTGTAATGCCCTCTTCCTTGGCCTACCCTCCTCCACCACCAAGCCCTTACAAATGCTCCAGAATGCCATCGCCAGGGTCATCACCAACTCAAGGAAAGCTGATCACATTACCCCAATACTCAAAGAACTCCACTGGCTCCCCATCGCATCCCGAATTCTCTTCAAAATTCTAACCATAGTGCACAAGTCCATCCACTCGCACAATTCCAATTGGTTGGATGAACCCTTTCGTCCTATACGCACTGAACGACCCACTCGCACTGTCAACAAAGGCACCCTCTCCATTCCCCCTTTGAAAAAAGCCCACCTCTCCTCTACTAGGGACCGTGCACTATCCATTGCAGGCCCTAAACAATGGAACGCCCTCCCTACCACTCTCAGACTAGAGCCATGTTACGCCAAGTTCAGAAAAAAACTTAAAACATGGCTCTTCCGACAAGCCTACCCTGATTAAGTACACCGACTTCTGCAAGTATCTTGCCTACGCCTTGTATATTCCTGTAAATAGTCCGTTGCAGTTTTTATTTATTGCTTTAATTCCTCCACCTCCTGCTCTTTGTATACTCCTCCTTGTTCGCCCTCCCTGTTCATTGTAATTTCTACCTTTAAAGTTACATTGTAAACCGGTATGATGTATGCATACTAATACCGATATATAAAAGTTTTTAAATAAATAAATAGGTATGATGAAGCTCCAGCAGGGCTTAGGACATGGAGCCAAGTGCTCTGTTATTCATAGAAATCACAAGAAGCTCAGCTGCTTAAAGGCTGAAGAGGTTAGGGCTGTTCAGCTTGGAGAAGAGACGGCTGAGGGGGGATATGATAGAGGTCTTTAAGATCATGACAGGTCTTGAACGAGTAGATGTGACTCGGTTATTTACACTTTCGAATACTAGAAGGACTAGGGGGCATTCCATGAAGTTAGCAAGTAACACATTTAAGACTAATTGGAGAAAATTCTTTTTCACTCAACGCACAATAAAGCTCTGGAATTTGTTGCCAGAGAAGGTAGTTAGTGCAGTTAGTGTAGCTGGGTTCAAAAAAGGTTTGGATAAGTTCTTGGAGGAGAAGTCCATTAATGGCTATTAATCAATTATACTTAGGGAATAGCCACTGCTATTAATTGCATCTGTAGCATGGGTTCTTCTTAGTGTTTGGGTAATTGCCAGGTTCTTGTGGCCTGGTTTTTGGCCTCTGTTGGAAACAGGATGCTGGGCTTGATGGACCCTTGGTCTGTCCCAGCATGGCAATTTCTTATGTTCTTATGTTCTTATGAAGCTATAAGTTGACAGTTACAATCATCAATCACAGACTCAACATGTTACAGTGTGCATCTGAATATATCTCATATACATTGGATGCATAGTGTCACATGGGCCTGAAAGACACTGTTTTTGAGGCAGTGCTGACATCGGCGTGCTCACATAGCAGGCCTTCACTAACTGCATTTTGGGAAGCACATGTCAAATATCGTGGCAATCCCAAACTTCTCAAAAGGTCATTGCAAGTTAGCATATCTCATAGGGGTTGCACATGACCATGCACAGTGGGCCCTGCTACACCTAGATAAGCAATCAACTCTCAAGTACAGATGGTGAGGGCCTTGACCCTTGGGCTATCATGGTGGTTCTGTTAGCTGCTTGGGGAGGCCTTACAAGGATGCTGGTCTGACTATCTGAAGGTTAGATTGAAAATAGGGTGGTGTCATGCCTTCACATGTTGTTGAAAGTCACCTCTGAAATGTATAGGTGAGAATGTATTTAGTGATGAAAATAACAGCACCCATGTGTCACACAACAAAAGGTTCACCTTATTGAACCCAAGATAAATCTGTGTTAGAAGCTATTAACCTAGCCTGACATGTCACAGGTAGCCATTGGGAAATATTGAGATGTCATAGTGCAGCAAAGCCCTTTATCTGTCTAGCTCAGGGCTAGTCATATTGTCCTATGTAGGTACATAGAAAATCTGAAGAGTAGTTTGCTTGTACTGATTGCTAGTATCAGGCCTTATCCTGTCTGTGGCCACCCTTAAAGCACATAGGCTGAGGACTCTGAGGAGACAAGCTAACAGAGTGGTGATTCTCCAAGAAGAATCATGACTTTTCAGGTCTTTTCCTGTTTGAGGCTCTTGCTTGTCCACATGGCTGTTATATCTTGTGGCCAAGATAGCAGAGTTCATGTCCTATAAGATGGGTGACCTGTGGTGTTAGAGCATTTTAGACTTTGTGGATACAGAGACCAAGGCAGATGTGCTGACTCTCAGTCATCAGCTCTGTATTAAAGCTAGAGAAGCTGTTGTCAGCCAACAACAAGCCTCTTTCTGAAGCCTGCCACTGTGCAAAATGTATAGGCCAACTGCTCCCAGAGGTATCATGTGGTAAGCATGATGTCTTCTGTACTTTCGGTGTTATTATGTAGAAAGACAAGCATTTTGGGGCACCTGAGGCCTGTAGGGGCCCATATCTGTAACAAAGGCAAATCAGTATATATGCTTCTGACAGATGTATGTCAGGCTTCCAAGTGTAGATAAACTTCTGTGAGGAGTAATGACTCTGACTACCTCACTAGCAGGTAGGGACAAGCTTGGTACAGACATCTTTGATGGCTGATGATGAACTGTTGCGTCTGTTGGTCTTCGACGGCTTCGCCCCGCCTACCTCTCTCTACTTGCGGCTCCTCCTGCTCACCTTGGACTGATGGCCACCACGGCGTCTGCTTGCCGTTTTCTCCAGCGTCCCCGGACCGGCTTTGGTGCTGCCTCCCGCCATTCTCCTTCAAGGTACCTCTAGGGTGCGCACGTGCACGCAACCCTCATCTTTAACTTCACGTTGGCGCGAACCTCAGGGGCGTCCCCGTGTTCTGATGTCACGACTCCAGGGTATATCTGCCTACAGTATTTGCTAGGTCGTTGAGTTAGCAACAAGATTCGTATGGATGGGATTCGCTCTCCGTTCCTAAGCTACTCTGCCACTCCAGCTCTATCTTGAATTCTTACTATCCTAACGGGGTACCCGCTCCTCGGGGCCCTCTCTGCTTCTTTCAGGTGCTATCAGGAAACTGGTACTCGCTCCTCAAGGGCCCATGTTCCCTGTGTCACTGCTTGCAACCTCTGCTCTTCTACTTGGAAGAGCTAACTTACAGTCACTATTAGTGAGTACAGAAAACATCTTTCTCCACAATACTGCTTCGTCGGAATCAGGTACTCACTCCTCGAGGGCCTGCTCTCTGCTCCGGTACCAGACTTCTCGTCTAGTGGAATCTCTGCTACTGCTAGTGAGTACAACACCACTGAGTCTCTCTGCTCTAAGGGATCAGGTACTCGCTCCTCGAGGGCCTGCTCTCCCTGTCTCGGAGCTCTCCTATTCTATTTGGGACTCTAAATGCTAATCTTATTGTGTACTCATAACTCTCAGTCTCTTTCCACTACAGCACTGTTCTACAGAGGATCCGCTGTTCCAGCGTTCTGTGAGAGACGCGCCCAGCCGGGCTCTACAACCACTACTCACTACTGCCACCTCTGGTGGTTCCATAAACTGTTTAATAATAGATTCAAATCTGTGTTTGTCTGTCCGGAGTTTAGCCTGACACTGTGGTCCCTCACGGGACAGCCCCCCGTGGGTGTGATCAGCTGCCACAGTGTCCAAGGATCCACCCAAACACCATTAACCATAACATGAACAGGGCAGGAACAGCAAATTTGGGCCTCAGTAGGTAAGCAAAGTGCTGGAAATAGTCTGTAATCAACAATGTCCTAATCGGTATGTGTCTGTGAGTGTCTGGGTGAGTGACATGCTGTGTTAGCCTCTCTGTACATCTGTGTCTGGGGCTGATGTGGGGCTTGTAGTTATCTTCCATACCACACCAATGCATTCATCAGAGCATGTACTGTGTGTGCACCCAAGAGCACAACCTTGCTTTTGACAGAAGCAATCCTGTGCTTCCACTTATAACATAAGAACACAAGGCTTGCCATATTGGGTCAGACCAAGGGTCCATCAAGCCCCGTATCCTGTTTCCAACAGTGGCCAAGCCAGGTCACAAATACATGGCAGGATTCCAAGGGGTAGATAGATTCCAAGCTGCTGATCCCAAGAATAAGCAGTGCATTTCTACAACTCTACCTTAATAATTGTTAATGGGCTTTTCCTCCTGTAACTTGTCCGAACCTTTTTTAAACTCAGCTATATCGCCTGGTATGGGGATAGATATGGAAAATCTAACCAATTTTCTGGAAACAACAACGGAAGAAATTACAGAAAGGTCTGCCTTGTTTGTGACTCTTTATTCAGAAATTGATGTTGGAATAATTATGAAGAATTATTTCAAAAATTTAAATGTTTCTTTTATGGGCGGTCAAGTTCGTATCTTTCCAGATTTGGCAAAACCAACGCAAATGCGAAGGAAAAAGTTTATTTCATTGCGCCCAAAAGTGCTTGCACTAGGAGGTACCTATATTTTAAGGTACCCCTGTAGGTGCATAGTCAAACTTTTGGGGAATACTTATGTGTTCTTTAGTCCGGAACAACTTCAAGCCTTTCTAGAGGCACGAGAGCAGACCCCGCAGCCCATAGAGCTGGATCCAGTAAATGAATCTGATGTTTAAACCCAGCCTTACTTCTAAATTGTTTCTTATGTTCTCCTTTTATTCTTTTCCTCCTCAGTTACCTACGAAAGGTAGAGATTGTGAAATTTTGTCATGTTTCAATATTTAATTTTTAAATTTCAAATAAGAATTTCATGTAAAGAACAATTTCTCAATCTCTTGGATTCTATGCAAATTACTTTGTATTTTGTTTTGAAAAGTTGATAAATAAAGAATTAAAAAAAAATAAAATAAAAATAAACTCAGCTATATTAATTGCTTTCACCTCCTGCTCTGGCAATGAATTTCAGAGCTTAATTATGCATTGAGTAAAAACATATTTTTCCTTATTAGTTTTAAATGTATTACCCAGGAACTTCATTGTGTGTCCCCTGGTCTTTGTATTTTTCGAAAGAGTAAATAACTGATTAACATTTATTCATTCCATTCCACTCATTATTTTATAGACATCTAGCATATCTCCATTCAGCCGTTTCTTCTCCAAACTGAAGAATCCTAACCTCTTTAGCCTTTCTAACCAATTCAAACTGTATATATTGTATATAGGTTAGATGCTACAAATTATACTCCCATTCATTTGTATTCATATGTTACAATGTTTTTTACTTCAATAGTTTAATCAATTGTTATCTTGTTAAATGTAAAATAGGGCAGATCTCGCCCTATTCAACCTGTTACCTGGAAACCGATGTGATATCTCGATCGAATGTCGGTATACAAAAGAAATAAATAAATAAAATAAATTCATAAGGGAATTGTTCCATCCCCTTCATCATCTTGGTCGCCCTTCTCTGTACCTTTTCTAAATCTGCTATATCTTTCTTGAGATGTGGTGACCAGAAATGAATACAGTACTCAAGTTGCCGTTGCACCATAGAGCAATACAGAAGCATGATATTCTCTGTTTATTATCCATTCCTTTCCTAATAATCCCTAGCATACTATTTGTTTTCTTGGCTACTGCTGCACACTGAGCACGTGAGCAGAAGATTTCAACGTATTTTCAACGAAGACATCTAGATCCTTTTCCTGGGTGGTAACTCCCAATGTGGAACCTTGCATTGTGTAGCTATAATTTGGGTTACTCGTCCCTAAGTGCATCACTTTGCACTTGTCTACATTAAATTTCATTTGCCATTTGCAGGCCCAGTCTCCCAGTTTTGCAATGTCCTCTTGCAATTTCTCAGAGTCCTCTTGTGTTTGGGAACTTTGAATAATTTTGTGTCATTGGCAAAATTGATCATCTCACCTGTTGTTCCCATTTCCATTTAATATATTAAAAAGCAGTGGTCCCAGAACAGATCCCTGGGGCACTCCGCCATACAAAATTTTCCATTGGGAAAATTTACTGTTTAGCCCTACTTTCTGGTTTCTATCTTTAAACCAGTTCCCAATCCACAATAGGACACTTTCCCCTATTCCATGACTTTCTAATTTTCTAAGAAGTCTCTCATGAGGGACTTTGTCAAATGCTTTTTGGAAATCCAGATACATTATATCAACTGGCTCACCTTTATCCACATATTTATTTATGCCCTCAAAATATGTAGCAAAATTGTGAGGCAAGACTTCCCTTTGCTAAATCCATATTGGCTTTGTCCCATTAAACTATGCTTATCTATATGTTCAGCAATTTTGCTCTTTATGATAGTTTCTACCATTTTGCCTGACACAGACATCAGACTCACTGGTCTGTAATTTGCTGGATCACCCCTTGATCCCTTTTTAAAAATTAGCATTACATTGGCAACCCTTCAGTCTTCAGGAACCATAGTTGATGTTATTGATAGTTTACAAATTTCCAATAGCAGGTCCGCAATTTCATTTCTCAGTTCTTTTAGCACTCTGGGATGTATACCATCTGGTCCAGGTGATTTGCTATTCTTTAGTTTGTCAATTTGCTCTAGTACATCTTCCAAGTTCACTGAGATTTATTTCAGTTCCTCTGAATCATTACCTTTGAATAACATTTCTGGCATGGCTATATCTCTTAGATCTTCCTCAGTGAATACTGAAGCAAAGAATTCATTTAGTCTCTCTGCTACGGCTTTGTCATCCCTAAGTGCTCCTTTTATGTCTTGATCATCTAATGGTCCAACTGACTCCCTTATAGGCTTTTTACCTCAAATGTACCTGAAAAAGTTTTTATTATTAATTTTTGCTTCCACAGCAAGCTTCTTTTCACTTTCTCACTTTGCCTTCCTTATCAATGCTTTGCATCTGACTTGCCAGTGCTTATGTTGTTTCCTGTTTTCATTTGGACCTCTTTCCATTTCTTGAAATATGTTCTTTTAGATATTATAGCCTCTCTTACCTCACCTTTCAACTAGGTCAGTAGTCATTTAGCCTTCTTTTCACTTTTTCTAATGATTAGAATACATCTTATCTGGGCTTCCAAGATGGTATTTTTAAACAACATCCATGCCTGAGCTAAGTTCTTTAGCTTTGCAGTTGTTCCTTTCAGTTTTTTCTTAACCATTTTCCTCATTTTATCATAGTCATCTTTTTGAATGTTAAATACTGTTGTAGTAGATTTATTTTTTGCGCTCTCTCCAGTTATTAAGTCAAATTTGATAATGTTGTGATCACTGTTGCCAAGTGGCTCCAATGTTTTTACCGCTCACACCAAATCCTGTTTTCCACTAAGGACTAGGTCTAAAATAGTTTCATCTCTTGTTGGTTTTTGTACCAGCTGCTCCATGAAGCAGTCATTTATTTCATCTAGGAACTTTACCTCTCTAGAATGTCCTGATGTATCATTCACCCAGTCAATACTGGGGTAACTGAAATCACCCATTATTACTGTGCTGCTGATTTTGTTAGCTTCCCTAATTTCTTTCAGTATTTCATTGTTTGTTAGTTCATTCTGGCCAGGTGGATGGTAATACACCCCATTACTATTTTATTCCCTTTTTCACCTGGAATTTCTATCCATAAAGATTCAACATTGCATTTTGTTTCCTGAACAACTTTTATCCTGTTTGACTCAATGTTCCTTTTAACATATAGTGCCACGTCTCCACCAATTTGATCCATCCTATCATTTTGATATAATTTGTATGATGGATGCTACAGCTATGCTAATGTGTAGGTGGGAAGAAAATGGCCTCATGCACTGTAACCAAACATTCCAGCTTGGCCCGACACTGTTTATTCATTCGGTCAAGAGAGAAGTGTGAAAATTTCAGCATCAGAGCTCAGAAATGCTGTGCCACTTTGCCGGATGAGTAGTAGTGTACAGCTTCACCCCCCCCCCCCCCCCCGCCTCTGCTGCCCCCCCCTCCCAGCACCTGAGGTTCTCCCTCCCAGTACCTGAAATGGGCCTATATGTATTGGTATTGGGGAATGTGCCTGGTTGGAAGAACTTCCGCTGCCGGGGAGGCTGTGGTGTTTGAAGGGGGTAGTTAGATGATGTAAACTTATTTTAGGGATGAAGGGATGGAAGGAAGGGGGAGGGCAAATGGTGCCGTCATGCCAGTTACTTTCATGTTCAACAGATTAATGGGTTGGGGAAGGGGTCTGGGCCAGTGGATTGATAATACCTGGGGGTGGGGGGGTGGTAGGAGGCCTGCCAGGACCCGTTTTTGATGTTCTCTTTCTCTAGACAGAGGCCCTACTTACCCACTTATCTGTAGAAGATATCTTGGTAACTAGACAGTGAGCCTGCCACACAAGGCCGCATCAGTTGAGGCTTATTCTGCCATATGTCCACACTGACAGGTTAGGCCTACAGATAATCTACCTTACATAGCTGCATACATTTTGGGTGCATAGATTAGGTGGCACTTTTATCCTGCTGATTATAGGGAGAGGTTCTGCTGTTAACTGGAGCCACATCACTTGTCCACTACTCAGCCTAATGATTATGCACCTGTGTCTACTTGCAGCCTGCTAGAAGACCGTGTCATCCCAGAAAATGGCCTGTATGAAAAGCTGAGAGAGGCTGCTGTGTGCCAGCTGTGGATGAGTCACAGAGCTGTGGAGGATAGAGATTCCCCACTGCCCAAGAGCAGACAGTGATGAAGCCTGCTGTTGCTTGGAACCATATAACACTACCAATCCAATCACTGTGGGGGTAATCACAGAAATGTCACATCACATAAACCCATACCACTAAACTCATTAAATCTAAATATTACTGATATTTCTCAATTCATTATTTTCCCAACCGTATTCCTTCAAAACTTTGTTTTAGGAAAAAATGCTTTTCACACCTAAGCAATGTTGAAACATTTTTTTAATTACATTTTTAAATAAATTTTAAAGAGTGTAAGTGATGCTTCATAAAATTTATAGGGCACCATCCAGGTGTACCTTAAAACATTTTTTTTAATCATGAGCACCACCATCCACCCTATAGTCCTTTCTATTTTCTTCAACAAAAATTTATTTTCTTCCTTTTTATTGTTTGTTTTTACTTAAAACTCATTGTATAGATGTATGAAAAGCATTCCAGAGGATCTCAGTTCACCACAATGTTCAGATTGTAACTTAACTTTGATGTTTCAATCCCAAGGAATTTCACAAGACTATTGGCGACGAATGCCCCAACAAGGCCCAGTTTCGAATTGCTTCTTCGTCAGGGGGAAGCCACTTAGCCGTTACAACACTCCACTCATACTTTTCTTCGATCTTTTAAAAGACTCGCAAACCGCGCTGCCCATTGTTCTCTCTTGTTCGCCATGTTAAGAGGGCTGCTTCAATTAGTGACCTCGAGATGGGGCTGGAGGGTCAAGACAGATCTCCAGTCACTTTTTAAAAACTTTTTGCAGCTATTTTGCTCAGCTTCAGGGACCTATATGACTGCAGCCCCATGTGTTGGGTGCTGCCATACCTTAGCAGAGATATAAGGAATCACATGAAATTGCTATAACCGCTTTATGTGGTGTCTTATAATATACCTTGTTTAAAACATATTTGCCAATTGGGATACAAAATTGTTTTACCCATTCTGACCTTTACTAATCACACCAAGAGATTAACTAGTGAAGTCTATATGCATAGGAAGAATGTAATTACTGTATCATAACCTTTATCTGAGAAGTTTATCACCAGACGGCCTGATGCTTGTTGTCTTCCACTCACAGCATTGTCTCTTATTGATAACTACTGTACTTCCTGGCAACCAGATATACATTCAGCCATGGTTCCAGAACATCATACAGTAGCAAGGGTTTCATGCACACCAAGTCAGTAAAAATGTAAAGAATTTCTGATAAACACACTTGTAAAGCCACTTATGGCTACTAGAAAGACATGGATCCAGGGGAGAGAGGAGTTGGAAACAGGAAATATTTTAGTGTTAAGCAGCTTAGAGTCTAAATGGGTAGTACATGACCTTTGCTTAGGAAATCTACTTCGATTAACATACATGTAAGGTGAGGCAGTGTGTGCAGGACAGACACAACTTCACCAGGAATGCTTTGTATCTCCACTGTACATAATTTGAGTGATAAGTGCATATGGCCAATGTGTGTGTATACAAATGTAGAATAACGTGTATGTGTGCACATGTGAAATCACTAATAACATAATACAACCATCACCATAAATGAAAAGTTGAAAACCTCACAAGTATAAATCATTTAACCAAATGTGACTATAAAATAATGCAACCTGTGATGGGAAATTACTCATGCAAAGATGCCCTCTGTTATTTATAGGTAGCATTACAATTGTTGCGACCGTCGCTGCCCGACGTCTCCACTCAGCCCACCTTACCTCTTTTGCGACTCCCTCTTTGGTTGATGGAAGTTTGGCTGCCGCAGCGTCATTTTGCCGTTCTCCTCTGGAGTCCCCGGACCGGCTAGACACTGCCTTCTGCCATGTTCTCCTGAAGCCTAAGGGCGCGCGCGCGACGCAGCCCCAACTCAAGTACCAGCTGTGGCGCGAACCTCAGGGGCGTCCCCCCTGAGATGACGTCATCCTCACCGGATACTTAAGGTCTTTCATTTTGCTAGCTATTCGAATTAGCAAGGAGCTTCCTCCAGGTATCGCTGCGGATGGGGTTTGCTGTCTGCATACCTTGCTACTCTGCCTCCTCGGACTTTACCAGGGGTACCCGCTCCTCGGGGGCCTCGCTCTCTCTCTTGCTTTTCAGGTCGCAGTCTGGAACCGGTACTCGCTCCTCGAGGGCCCACGTTCCCAGACCTGCTACCAAATACTACTTCTGCCAGGAAGTCACCGCTGCCTACAACACCAATGAGTTGCCATCTCTCTCTCAGAACTTTCCCTGGAACCAGTTACTCGTCCCTCGAGGGCCTACTTCATTCCAGCCTCTGGACTGCTTCAAGAGACTATTGGGTGAGTGTTACCATCAAGGTTCTGTTCCTGAACTCTGCATACCCTGCCTCCTCACTATATTCTACAGCTCAGCCATCCTGGGATCGCTGTTCCAGTGCCTGAGAGATTACAGCCCAGCTGGGCTCTTCCAGCTCACTACTGCCACCTCTGGTGGTTCACTATACAGTGTCTCCCAACTCTGAGCCTGACCGGTGGCCCCTCTTGGGATCTTCCCCCGTGGGCATGGTCATCTGCCACCGGCCCAAGGATCCACCCACAATTATCACAAATAATAACAACAGTATCCCTTGACATACTATGCTTTGTTTTGTTTTTTAAATCTTGCACTGAAAAATATATTTCTTTGGGTAGGCTTTAAAAGTCCCACTGGCTCAACACGTAAGCACCGTGACTGTGCATACGTACATGAGTGTAGGAGACTGCTAGTTCTGGAAACCACAAAAGATAAAAATTCATTTAGTCCTGAGCAGCACACAACAATCAGGCGTCCCTAGCGCCTTCTTTTTGACAGGAGTGGCGGCTGTCAGCGGGTTTGACAGCCGACACTCAATTTTGCCGGCGTCGGTTCTCAGACCCGCTGACAGCCACGGGTTCGGAAACTGGACACCAGTAAAATTGAGCGTCCGGTTTTCAACCCGTGAGCCGCAGGCTGATTTTAAATTTTTAAATTTTAACTATTTTTTACTTTTGGGACCTCCGACTTAATATCGCCATGTACACCCTCTGTACACCCTCCGTACACCCTCCGCCCATGGAAGCTAGGACAAGGCCCGCCTTGTCCTAGCTTCCATGGGCAAGCAGGACCTGGGAGCAGAGTGCAAGCGCCCACTCAGTTACCACCTGACGTTCTTCAGGATCAATCACTGGTGCCACAGCCACAGTGCAGCCCAGGACCAGCTCCTGCTGCATGAAGAAAGGCCCGTTTCAACACTGGAAAAGGGAGAGAGGGAATTAATTGCTGGGAAGGCCATTCCACTCATGCCCCCTTTACCCCTTTCATGTACCCCTTATTGAAAACCCTAGAATTATATGATGTGTGTATTTTTTATTTTGTGGTATGATAAATCTTGCTATTCATTCATTTGATGGGAAATAATTATTTGCAAAATAAATAAAGCAAAATCAGCATCCAGTTGGTAACATTTTAAATTGGCCCAGTGAAAGTATTACTGTATACTGTTTTGACTTCTAAAGCACTGTATTGTATAGGGAGGATGTTGTTTTCTTTTAAATTCAGCTTTTTACCTGTGTTAAGTTTCATGATTCATTTTTATTTGGGCAGCTTATAGGAATTTTTCAGTGTGAATCTTTCTGAAAGTCAAAACCTTCATGCACTTTCCCCCTTGTTGTCTAAAATGTAGTTCAGTAAAATACTAGAATACACACACACAAAAATAGGAAAGGGAAACATTTAATGGATAGCTTTAAAAGTTCCTTTGATAAGATCATCAGCAAACAAATGCATATGCTTATAGTGTCCTCTAGTGGTCAATATTAATAATTACAGCAAGCCCAATTAAAACCATTTTTGTTTTAATTTGAGTACTTGCTCTTACTTCTTTGGGCTTCCAACTCAATTAGAACCAACCGATTGTTGGGCTAAAAGCATCATGACTCTTTATTTTCATTAGCTGGGGGTTTGTCCCCTATTTCATATCCCCTCTCAACTTATTTAGCCCAGTCTTTGTTGTGAAAGTTTTTGCAAAGGGTCCATGCATCAGGGCTCTCTTCAGAGTCCTATGATCATGGTCCTTATATCCTACGTGTCACAGTTGCCGAACTGTGACTTCCTCCACACACAGGCTGTTA